>NW_020800027.1:0-30478 GCF_003590095.1 Trichoplusia ni
AGACATTTCTGATTAATTTCATTTCATTTAATAAAAAAAACGACTCCTGTTCCAAGGAATTTAATCCTTGTATCGCGGATATTTAACAAACTTACAATCCACATGCACAAAACACCCAGACTCAGAACATTCGTGGATCATGCAAATGCTTGTTCTAATAAAAAATAATTGAATGTCAAATCGCCTATAGAGTACTAACGTACTATGGTGTATCGAACAATGTGTCGGTCTATTATGATAGCACTCATTATGATAAGCAGTCGATTACTGGATGCTACTGCCGAAACTAGTTATTTGTTTCACCATATTATTTATAATGATTAAAGTTATGTATGTACTTCTTATAATAAATAATAAATAAATGCGGACAACATCACATACATTGTTCTGAACCCAAAGTAAGTTGATAAAGCACTTGTGTTATGGAATTCAGATACAACGAAGGTACCACAAACACCCAGACCCGAGACAATGTAAAATGTCATTTTTTACATTGACCCGACCGGGATTTAACCCAGGACCTCAGACCTAGTGACACCTTGAAACCGTAATCCTCGTCTATAATCGTTAGTGATTTGTTTTATTCGGTAATGTCATTGAAATATCAGGAATTTTACCGTCTAGGGCAAGCACTAGGTAACAATGTTATTACCTATATAAAATGCAAAATAATTGAATCCATTAAAACTGAAAGATTTTTAGTTGTTTTTTTTAACATGAGAGCAAATTCAATTGTCCTTACATATCACGAATACCTAATTGAGTGTCCAAAACAAACCTCCTTTACCTAAATATTTTGCATTTTCCGATTTTACTTAAAACTATTCAAGCTAAGATATCCTAAGAGAACTATTTGGTAGGGAAGCACTCAGTTTCCACTAGACTGGTACTTTAGTGATAATATGGCACCCGCGAGAGTACCATCACACGGGTTTTGCATCGAGAGCTAATGCTTTTAAAATAAAGTGCCGTAAAGGTATCAAACAAAGATTTCAGTTTTACACAATATGTGCGGTTCTAACATTACACAAAATATTATCTTTAAACACTCTGTGATGGCACGAAGGTATTTTTAAATAACTCTTCTGCTCTTAGAAATGTATTATTTATTAATTTAAAATGAGTACCTATCTTATTTATTGACAGTTTATCCCGGAAAAAAATGGTGGGCGGGCGTTCCAATTTCGTCACAGATGGCGTTGTAGTGAGACCAATATATTTGAGAATCAACTATCATGAAAAACATAACTGTTATTTAAAGTAAGTAAATTTTTCTTGAAACTAAAAATAACAATTTTGTTTAAAAATTCTTATTATTGGTATTTAGCGTGACTAACAAAGAGAACTTGAGTAACTATTGATATTAGTTAAACAGTCTAAATATCGTTTTAGCAGCAGAATCGAGGATGGCGAAGTATGAAATTTAATTAATTTAGCCTGCATGCGAGTAAAAAATTAACTCGGACACTGAAATAATTAATTGTTGATTTCTACTGTAGGCGATACCTTCTAAATATGCAGAATATTGATAAAAATGTTCATCAGACTTGTTTAAAGTCGAAAATGGGATGGCAAGAAACATTTTTTTGTAAATTCAGGTACCTATAATCTTAGCAATAACTACTTACTACTACTAACTGAAGTTTCCATTAAAAAAAGAACGTGTAGATACTTCGAAAGTCAATAATAATTAAACCTTTTAATTAACCCTTATGTACACCAAGATACAAAATGATAATTAGAGGCAACAACAAATAAAATAAAAGACTGCTAGTAATTTCCCCGCCATTGTGATTTAAATGGACACCAAAGATAATAGAGTTGTAGTTGTCAACAACGCGTCACAGATCAAGTGGTGTTATCTGTGGGGCTTCGTTACATCATGTTTTATTGCCGATTGGAATGGAGGCTTGGCCTATTATACCTACATACTCAATATTGTATTCGCTCTCCAGAATTTATAAAAAATATGTAGACTTTTTTTTGGTATAACTATTGCGATAACGGTAATACTGTAATACCTATTACTATTTAAAATTGTTTCTTTTCAATTCCAGATTTAAAAATAGGATTGGACGTAGGTACTTCTCAATCTGGCTGATTATTTGTGTGACTTGACAAGATATCGGTTTTTGCGTACCAGTAATAGCAAAGGCATACAATGTGTCAAAATCTCGTCACGTTGGCGGGGTCCAGTTTGAGTGGCTGTGCTTTAAAACCAGTTCGATACCCGTGCAATACTAGCCTATATCTGATACTATAATTATATTTATTATTAGATATATCGGTAAGTTATTATTTTTAATTCATTGTAATTATGAGTAAACGTATTACCAATGAATGTTCAATTCAATTCTTATTAAAAAAAAAACAACTGTCGCTTTACATTTAAGAAAGCTAATTAATAAGATGAAATAATGTAGGTTTTTTAATACGATGTTTTAAGCAATTTATTCTTTTAATTATTATTAATTCTTATTAATTCCGGAAACAATGAATCTGCTTTTATGCAAATGCACTACGTTATTCAGCCTAAAATGTTAATAGCTATTAGTATCCCACTGCAGACTCCCTTCTTGTCCTCCATATATCCTAGTCCACTTCTAACTAATAAACATTACAAAAAACCGTTTTCAGCTATTTTAAATAAGAATACCATCTGCATCTTTACATTTAGAGTCGTGTGAAAATCATCAATTTTAGAATCGTTATAATACATCGCAGGTGATCCATCACAAGGAAACTCAATGTGACATATTCAAGACCTACTCCGTGATATATGGCGGTATGATGCAATTCGATATTACAAGGAATTGATGTATCAAAATATACTTAGTATATTTCTATCCGAGTATAAAATAAGTTTTAGGAAGAAGTCGAATAATTGCAATTCGATTTTCGTAAGACCCATTTTGTAGTTTACTCAAAAAATGGTACCTAATTATTAATTATGAAGATATTTTTTATCTGGGTTTAAGAATAGACAAATATTTCCTTGCACGATTTTTTTATGCAATGAAATAGATAAAAAACCGTCCCCGTAACACTTAAGTAAACTTTGTATAGTTATAAATTGACAACAGCTGTTAATAACGAAATGCACACGTTGTTCACATTTCTATTTGTTCATTAACATTACTCATATTGTCTGTTTACTCTTTATAATACGCGGAAATATGATAACAGATACACATCTACAGATAGTATTGCAATCAGGAAGACATAACTTAATAATATTATCATTCAGCAAGACTTAATAATATGCAATAACAAAATGTTTGCCTAATAGGGTAGTCCACTTTTGACAGTCTACAAGTCTACTATAGCTAGGTGACATAAATCTTTGCATCAAACTAAGAACTCGCTGACGTTTGACAGTTCAAACTTTTTAATTGACCCAAGAAAGAAGACTTGGAGAAACAGAACAATATAATACGTTATGTTGTATCTACGTCCACGTATCTAATATATTAATAGAAAACGTTATCAAGAAGGTTGTTTATTTTGAAAATATGCACAAGATTGTTATTACTGGACCGTTATAATAACATAATGATAGTAATCTGACGAAACACTTACGTCAACTTACGAACTATGGCAAGAAAATTAAAATAACAATTAAGAAAGTCTTTCACAACACATTGGCAATGAGAAATACATCAAATAATAACAAAAGTCGTTCATATATTGGCTCACCTTTTCTTAGGTTAACGGTGCGCAAAGAAAGCCGGTTTCTCTTACACGATGCAGTTACACGTTGTTAACGATTTTTATTTAAAAAAATGGCAAAGACGTGTTGTATGCGGTCGGCACACAAGTGTACTGCGGTAAACAACAAGATGACAGCGATTTACTCGCACGGCAACGCTATCAGTGAAACTACGTCTTCTGATTGTGCTGCCAAAATGTTACAGAAAAGGTCAGGGTTTCTGAGACAGGTGATGACATTATTTCAATGAATTGTTCAGTGTTGTTCCACTTCAATAGCAGCGCCTTTGCCTAAATAAATGGCTGGAAAAAAGTAAAACAACTGTCATTAAACTTATCACAATAATGCTACTCCCGCGTGTGGCATTAATTTTGAAAAAGAACTCGGAGTTCGTGACAGCCATTTTGTAACACCAAAAAAAGTTGAAACATTAAAATGGAAATATTTTATTCATATTAGTTGGTTTATTTATATTAGTGACATCCGTTCGATTGCCGTCTTATTAACAGACTGATTGAATTTTAATTTATTACTTACGAAGACAACTCTAAACCAAAACATTAATTATGATCATTCGATAAACTAATTAAAACCAGAATTTAATTGGCTACGAAATAAAACTCATGGTTGAGTCAATTTGAATGTTTAATTATTCGGATTATGTAAAAAATGTCAAAACATTTTATTTCAAAATTTGTGTAGCTACCTATTGACACCTTATGAGGATTATAACATTTTTATTTAGAATTAAAAGAAATTATAGCTGCAAAACATTTAAATTCAAACCTGAAATTGAAACAAATAAAAATTGACAAATATGTACTTATTGTTTTTTAGCAGGGCTTCGCTTTTTTTTGTAGATGTATACGTCTTGTATACATTATAAATTAATTAAATATGTGTGTGCACCTCGCATTCCTTGGGATAGCCCAAGATTGACAAATGTCCATTTTGTATCTAATTAAAAAAAAATCTGGCCTTTATAAGCATATTATTAACATTATTCCATTATGTAGCATAAAAAAAAAAACAATTAAATTGACCAAAAAAGGTTGTCAGTGTTACAATTGATTTATTTTTTAATTTTAACTTCAGTGGGTACGGCCCTATGAGAATGTATTAGTCCTACTTCTATTTTTAAGGAAAATTTATTTAGAATCTACATAAATCCTACTTAGTTGTTATTGGAGCCCTTTTTGTTGTTTTTAATTGTCCCCAATTATATTTAGTTACGTATCTTTTGATAAGTAAATAGGGCCATTTATTACACTGTTATTAAAGAAGCCGATGACGCGTGATGAGTACTCGATTCTTAAAGTTATTTTCGTTTTAAAACTGAATTTTGATAATAGCGTCTAGGGTCCTATTACCGCCTAAGTTTCTAACTGTTGAAATCGTGTGAAGCGGTGTTAAATTTATAAATATCTTCATTGACGTCTGGGTCTGTTAAGTCTTGTACCGTGTGTTTGGAAACTTTACGAAAGCGTTTTGTACCATGAAAATTCGATACACATTTTCCCCATAGTCAATGATGGAAAAATGGACAAAAAGAGTCATATTTTCACTGTAATTTTATCCTAATATAAACGTGAACCCTTACTTTTCAGTCTACAATTTCATTCTTACTCGTGACATTAAAATCCAAGCAGAAACATACAGTGCAAGTAATCCGTGTTCAAGAAAACATATTTATATTTATCACAAAGAATCGCGTCACATAAGAATATCAAGAAAACATATTCAATGTGTTTAGTTTTCTATACCAAAGGATTCAAAGGAACGTATTGAACTTCATAAATAACGTTCACAATGGCGGACATTTTGTATAGCGCCATCTGTTGGCTCGCACGAGCATTGTCGCGTCGTGACAATGGATCAAAGAAATCTGAATATGTTTCATATCTCACAGTGGTCTTATGTTTTCTTAAGATATTTATAAGTGTACTCTAAAGGTGTGTTTTGAATCGTGTTGTTTACCTACTGCGTACTTTTGTGAAATTGTGGTTGTTTCAGACGTTTTACAAGCAGGACTTGTAGCTGAACAGATAATAATCTTAATGAGATACTAGTTCAAAGAACAACGTCACGTAGCGAAAGGAATTAATTTTATTAGAATTAAAAATCCTCAATTTAAGCGAGTATTCTCCAGTTCAACCTTGACTGGTCACTCAAACACTGGACCCCATTTTTTTATTTTTGAGTCACGTTGGAAAATGTTTCAGAAATGCTTCGTCGTGTATGTAAAGACGCAGACAAATTGGCAAAATTCCGTTCATGTCGTGCAAGATTCTACAGTTTTATTATGAAAAATTAATACATACGATTCGAAAAGGTGCCGAAGATACTTGGGTTTTATTGACATCTGAGGGCTTATAGCACTACCTCTTAAATGTAATTAAATACAATGCAAAATGTTAACCTCAGGACTCAAACCTGCGACTTCCGGATATTCGTGACTCTCGCTCAGGTCAGTGACCAATATTTCGTATTTAGTTGCAAATCCGACTAGCTATTTCCCGCGAGGCCGCCCGCTACAAATCGAAGAAGCCATGTGTAAAAAGTTTTGTTTAAATCCGGTCAGAGGGTTTTGCGTGAAAGAGGAACAAACATCCGTGCATACAAACTTTCGCGTTTATAATGTTAGTAGGATTAGTACGAAATAGGCTATTTTTGCTTTTTAAATAGCAATTAAAATATTATTCCAAATGTGAAAGTGTGTCAGTAGCCGTAGAACGACATCTCTCTTTAGTCCCAGAAGCGAAAATCGGAACTCTGCTCCCCCTCTTGATATTTTATCACCTACTCAAAACCACATTTAACAGTATTTTCGGTGGCACGTAGTTCCAAAATGGTTACGTTAAAGGAATATTGAAACAAACATAAATAAAAGATTGCGTTGCAGGTTCGATACACGTGAGGTAAACTTCGTAGTGTTACACTTAAATGTTATTTCCGGGAACAGTGGTAAGTATTTATGTAATTTAATGTTTATAACTCTTTGAAATAAGTAACTTTACCTAGATTTTTCAGGTACGTAAATAATCTTGTGTGTCTATTTGTCTCTAAACTCAGCTTGGAAACAAGCGACTAAGAACAAAAGTAAACAACAATAGAGGTAACCGAATCAATCCCACCACTGAAATAAATCAGTCGTTTTTTTTATTTAATACGTGTTTGCATAAAAAGACACATTTAGATTCTCTATTATAAGAATCAGAATCAGAATATCTTTGAGTTAAAATGGAGTGGATAGGGTATAGATTATAGATGTATAACATCTATAATTATTAAAATTAAATGATGTAACGGTTTACTCACGCGTATTTATCGGGGTAGCCCGACTAGTTTCGGACCCAACCGGAGTCCTTAATCATAAGCAGACGCGGCGGGATCGCGAGTCGAACTAGTCGGGCTACCCCGATAAATACGCGTGAGTAAACCGTTACATCATTTAATTTTAATAATGAATCATTCTCACGACAGTTACTATCAAAACATCTATAATCTATACCTATCTCTAATTTATGAGATATAGACACAATTTATTTCAGTCACCTCATTATAAACATACACAAACAATAAAAACAAATGTGTTTCCACATGTGACTCATTTGGGACACCACAATTCACATTATAAAGCCTGAGAATCCTGAAAATATGGAATATGGAATTTTGTCTGTCAGAATGATACCATGAAGAGCCATATTTTCTTTTTAGTATTTTTAAGAGTTTTCCAAGGGATTTAGTAACACTGAGTCATGATTATTTTAATGATTTTATGAACCCTTTTTTGCGTAGGCTAAGAGGTGCTCTTGTGGGTGTTAACGGTACTCCATGGGTGTAATGTGCCTGCTTAATTGGGATTTAAGACTTTAGACATTGTACTAGGATTCCCGTTGGAGTAAAGATTATTCCCCGTTTTGGGTTTTATAAAAATATATCACGCACGAGACGAGTACGAGATATTTAGATTTTTTAATTTGGGGGACACACCAAGGATCGGTTGATGCGGGAATCAAACCCACTGCACGTTGCCGTTGCGTAGATTAGACATTGGTATCTGCCTCGTTATTTAAGTAGTTCACGATAGCTGCGTCTCTTGTTCGAATCCCGGGAGAGGCCTTTTTATTAATAATAGTCGGTATATAAGTACGTTTATTTGACGGACATTGTTGGTGAAAAAATAACCTTGCGAATCACCATTCAAATTTGTAAATAAAATGGTACTCGCGCTAGAACTTAATAACAGCTGAATGGATCAAAATGACTGATTTTGTATTTTTTTTCTTTAAATATTCTTAGAAGTCTAGAGAAAGTATATGTGGTGATACGAAAGGCATCCACAGGCATGAGAATCAAAATTTAGACCATGAAGATTTATTAAGAGACTTCAGTTTAACAGAATTTTATTATTAATTTTTCTATTTACAACGATTTACTTCTACAAAAATCCCAAACGGCACCGAATAGTCCTTATACCGTATAGTAAATACCTTTGTTGTATCCACAGCACGCTTTATGCATTTCAGCCCTTTACATCTTTTTAAAATCTCCCACAAAGTATAAAAGTGTCCGCGGAGGTGTAATCTCATCCCTAATCTATGCCCGTAGGAGTGCGTGGAGCGATGCGCGGGAAAGAGGTCTGCTATAAAAGATGGAGGACCGCTCTACAGACCACTGTTGTCTGTGACCCGCGGAGTGCAAAACGTTGAGATGACGACGGTGGGTTGTAGGTGAGTTGAACTTTGGGAAACTTGGTTTAAAGTTTCTGTTTTTTATTTGTAGTTTTTCGCTTTACTGTAAAAAAACTTGCAAAAAGTTTTTTTGCAGAAGTTAAAATGGTGTTTTTTTATTCTATTTAAATTTTGGCAAGTTTATGCACTTGTTCAAAAGTGAACTAAAACTCATAGGGAAATCTTTGCTATTATAAAAGTTAATTAAGTTTGAGACTAGGTACTTTAACAAATGCAATATAAATTTTCGGTTTCTTTTTTAATTTTATATTTTCTGAAACACTTTATTTACTTCAAACAAAAATTGCTTAAAACTTTTTAAGTCCTGTTTTATTACGGCTTCGATCGTATATTTGGTGCTTCAGTGTTGGTTGTGAACTACTGGGTGCACTGAGAAACACAGAAATATGTACCAAGAAAGTTAAACTCCATTCTAATGAATGAATTACTAGGTACAGTTAACAAAAAATATCTGCCAATCTCGAATATTTAGGAGTAAGCTGTTTATTTCGTGCATGCAACAGTTTTTTTTAAATACGGTTGGTGTCTGTTACATGTTGTTTAAATATGTGGTGATGAAGACATTCATTGTTAGAGCTCCCTATAATACAAAGGGTAAAACGAAACGTTTTACTGAGACACCGCAGTCTGTCCGTCGACCTCATACGGAAATACGTCTCAGTGCTTAGTGTCTCAAGCCTGACTCGCACTAAACCCTATTCCTTCTTTCATCTCTTCGTTCTACATTTTACCTAGTTTGGGACCAGAGGTGACTCATGACCAATGTGCGACTATAAAAACCATATTAACATCCATTTTCTCGTTGCCGTAGATGCGTGGTGGTGGTAGCGGCGTGTGTGCTGGCGGCGGCGCTGGTGTCAGCTCAGATCACATTCAGCCGCGACTGGACCGGCGGCAAGCGGGCCGCGCCCCAGCTAGCGCTCGACTGCGGCCAGTTCACCAGGCTGTGCAGGCATTTCGTAGTTAGTATCTTCATAAACAGGCAACACACTGTGCTTAGATGGGGGTGAACATCATAAAATGACTCTGCCACCCCGACGTAATAAGGTTTCCGGTTGAATCCGAAACTAGTCGGGCAATCCCGATGCATACCAGACACTAAGTGTTATAAAAAGTGCTTGCATTCGAGACAGTTGCAACTGTTATAAAAAGTACTTAAGTTCACGTGCTAATGAGCTGGTCAATTATGTCCCAATGGGTAACCGCTGGAGTGGAGGCCGTATCTTGGCAAAGGCAGCGCGACGCACTCCCTGGTCAGGCCTCCTAGCAAAGTAACAACAATTCTCTACAATAGGGACTATAAATAGGTATAATAACTGGCTTTAAAATAGTTTTAGACTAGCCAATAGATAATCGAAAAATAGGCAAATATTTTTGCCTCTATCTAAACAATTAAAATTGTCAACGACCAACTGCAGAGTTTGAGTGAGGGGGCTTATGACGTAACGACTTATAAAAATATATGACAGCGTAAAATTTAAAGTGACGACACGGGAAGTGCCATTCGCTGTAATTTAATCAATTTATGTTTATAGGACAAAAGTAAAAAATAAACATTAATTATTACTCATTAAACAACAGGACGTCGTATTAACATTTTAACGTTAATAGAAAAGTCGTTCTCTTCCAAGGTAATCCATAGAAACCAGTAAGAAGCTTTAGGCATATAATCTTTCCTCTCTAATCCAAGCCAATAGTTATAGATCGCATTTTGCATTAAAATGCGTATTTCGGATTGAAGCAGCTTCAGACGGTTTCAAGACGCATATTACATTTGAGTTATACCGCAGGGCCCTAGTTGATTACAATGGCCGATGAATGAATGGCAAATGGATCAAATTTCAAAGTATTATTTCTCCAAGCATTTTTTGTTCTTCCTATTCATTGTATAGACAGTGAGTATTCCGCCCCTTATTGAATTTTCATTTGTACATAGATCAATTAGAGCCCAGATCAGTCTCAGAAGCATTTAAGTTACTAATTGAGCCTAGAATTAAAGTACTAATCCATAAATCCTTTCCCATGTTGGCAGCACGAATTGAAGCAAGCCCTAACATCGGAGATGACCAGCAAGCACCACCAGGAGCTGGACAAACCGCTCTACGACGAAGAATAACACCGGTCGTATCCTACTTGAGGACATAGGCTAACATGATCGACTAAGCAATGAAATGGAATTCAATAGGCGTTACTGTTCGTGTATTATTTTCTTCAATTTGTTTTGCAGTTGGAAAGATCTTGCGTCGAAACAACTAATTTATTAATTACTCTTAAAAGTTGTTGCTGTAAAACGATTAGAGGCCAAACAAAAAGTCGATTGTCGATTTGCAGTATTCAGATAACGATTATTATTTAGTACCATAAACAGAACTCAGTTCGTCAACGGGCTTATTCTTAAAACCAACAATATGTTTAAAACTTTTACAGAATTTATTTCAGTTGCTGCTATAATATAAATTAATTGTTGGTTCTTATATATCATTTGTTGATTCTGTAGTTTGGGGAAGGCTGGCCCAACATTGTATTTTTTAAATTTATTTAATTTTTTACACAAATTGTCACACACTGATAACAATTTAATGATATAAAAAGCACAATATAATTATCAACTAGAATCACTGTCATGCCCATATCAACAACTTCCCCTAAATAACCTTTTACAATATTACAAATTAATGTTAAAATCATTTTCTCCGAAACAGATTAAAAATTAACAATAAAAGAGTACCATCTGCGGCCACTTTCGCAAGAGTTAATGACTCAACCGTTAACTCTGTTACATTTTCCTCTAAGGGCCCGTAATAACATGATAAATGTTAACATTTAACGCCCCCTAAAACCGGTTACTTAATTGAATTATTAACCAAAGTTGAGAGAGAAATTTTTTATCTGTGGACAGTTTGAGTTTTATTAGCTTTGCTTGTTGCTGCGTACTGAGACGTTGGTAGACGTTTTTTAATTATTTCTTTTTGGTTGTCTGGAAGAAATTGTTACCTCTATTCTGACACAGTAGATACCAAGGCTAAGCTATGAAACTCTGTTGTAGAAACTTTTTTTATGGTACATTTTTCTTCCGATTAATACGTTATTCATGTATATTTAAATAATTTATATTGTATATCTATTTCGTCTATATATTAGTAATAATATAATTATCTCTAGTCAATAAAATGCTTGGTAGGTAAGTAGTTAGGTATCCAATTGCGAGTTAAAACATGACAATGGTACATCGTGGCGCGATATTATGATAATTGTCTAGTTATAAAGTATGAATTACTATTATTAGCAACTTTAATCTCTGTATTGTATTATAAAATAAAGGGGATTGAAATGTATCCGTTTCCTTATTTTTGTTTCGCATCCACATAACATACATATCATTAACACCAGAGACTGTTTAAAGTAAGATAAGACTGATCGCAACTCTGAAATATATCGTGATATCCATTCATATATTGAATGACATTTGCGTTATAATACAAAGTAAAACTATCAATTCAAATAAAATTTTTGGAAATAATTTTTTTTGGAGCAGTTATGACAATTAGAGAGTTGGTCCCCAATCTTTGAAGCTCCAAAGTTTTAAAACATTAAAACACAACATGTTCTTAAAATATTTATATTATTGTAATAAATTGATTTTATTTACACATAAAATATAATTACAAACTACACACACAATTATTGCAAAATTCAATCAATTCCAAACATTGGCGTATAAATTCTAAAGGTGTTAATATTCCTATAAAATATTGACAAAGACGGTAAAGATAATTGAATTAATAATTTTATAGTAGGTACGTGTATTATTATTGAATAAAAAAATATTTCAAATAGCAACTCACAAAACCAGTGAAATCCTTTATAAAACAGTTAAAATCTGTTTTGATCATATTGTCTTTCATGGGGTGTCTTTGATATTTGTTTTACACACACAATTTTCAGTTTTTGTTAGTGCTGAACCATTAAACTAAAGACTACAATTATTTAGTGATGTCTAAAGTAACTAGAAAAATATCAAGACAAATTGCAAAAGAAACTTAGTCTAAAATATGGTTAATGTATCTCATGAATAATATCTAAACAGGTTTGTAAAATCCTTCCATTAAATAATTTTAAAGCAATTTATGGCATTCATATGAAAAATATTTTATTGAGAACTAAATATGTATCTAAAATTAATGTGTTACACGTGTTCTAAGAATAACATAAGATATATTTTATTGCATTATTATACAATGCATGCATTTTATCAATTTTGCGGATACAACAATTTAATTTCATTAATGTACTTATTTTGTCTGGAGGCCTACCACCGCCTGTTAAAGGTATTACTAGAAATTATGGAGGCGAGAAACTACTGAATAATGTTTAGTGTTCCATCCACAACTAAAATAGACTTGTTTCAATAGTCAGCAGGTTCCTAGACTTTAAAAGCAGTGGGAGTTAGTCAATAGTTAGATATAAATCACAACTCACACCAGTCAAGTAATTCCAGTTATTTACCGTCGAGTAACTATTGGTCCTTCAATGATTGCCAAATTAAAGCTAAGTTTCAGTCAGACTAAAATCTATACACGTTAAGAAAACCTAAGTTTATAGCTATGTTACAAATTATGAACTAATGTCATGAATATGTTTGTAAAGAATTATCAAAATTCGAGTTTATAGTCAATTTTATGCTAAAAGAGCAACTATTCATACTATCGCTCTTAAGAATGTTCAAGAATCTTTTAGTTCAAACTTTCGTCTCGTCAAAGCTAAAACTACACACTGTGTGCAATAAAATGAGGCTATTCTGTTAACCAAAAGGCTAAACTAGAATGTAGTCAAGGAAGTCGAATTCCAATTATGCACTTAGCATGTTCAGGAAAAAATACTTTTAAATAATTGTTTTAGAACCCAGTGGTTAGCAAGTAACCCCATTTTACGCTTATACGTAAAACATAAAACGTGATCCCATAAAAGTCACTTATTTATATTGGTCCTGCCAATACAATACTGTTGGAATGAAGGCGGAGTCAAGACGTAGGTACTTGAATTGGATGTGATGAGTGTCGTCATAATTTTGTAGTTTCCAGCTAAAAGCTTGTGATTATAGGAACGCACGCGTGTAAGTCATCTCTTGCGATATGTGAGAGATAGGACAGGAGATGAAAAAAGGGCAGTCTAGCGTGCACTTTATAGACATTTTAATCGGGAAATCCATGGACTGGGCGTTTACATGTTTTAGGAGGTAACAATCACGCACGCGCTCACTATGGGTATATATTTCTGTGTCTGCAAGAGATTTAATATCAATATAGTTAACAGATTTAATAAGATTTGTTATAGTGGGTAAGAATCTTTGGAAATGTTTTGTTCCAGTGTACCTTATACTGAGAGAAATTCACATCCAATTCGAGTGCCCACGTACTAACCTTGTCGTATTCGATTACAATCACATCTCACAGCGATCTGTCTTTTACAAGATTACTTAAATATCACAAGTTTGTCAATATCAGCTGTTTATCAAGTTTCGTGGCGTGGTTTGGTGTTATCTTTGCCCTGTACGAAATGAGTTGATTGTGAATCACAATTTACATAATAAATCTTTTATATTATCATCGCTAAAAATATTATTTTATTCTTGCAATTTCTACATTAGCAGTAGAACTGAAGAGGTTTTTTAGTGTTACAAAGGCAACTTTTTATTTCTTTGGTCATATCGAAATTGTTATTCCTCGATAAAGACGAGAAGTTGCTCACAAGCTAGTATTTGAAATAACGAATAAAATATTACAACTTTGACTTTAGCAGTAAATTTACATTTCGTACAGCGCAAGGACAACATTTAGACACACACAAAAGTCATAAAATGGAGTGAATAGAAAATAATTGCAAAAAGCGTGATTCTCGTGTGTAGCAAGCAAAGTATGCGCAAACCGCTTTTTTAATCCTTGAACACATTATCTAGCCCTGTTAAACGCAACTTAAAACACTACATTCCTATTCACACCATTTCGCCTAATCCTCATCAGTCCCGCAGCAGCGGACATACTCGAGCGCCTTATTGAGCGTGTCTATCCACAGGTCCCGGTCGCGCGGCGTGTCGGCGGCCAGCAGATGCCTGCGCACGAGGCTCCCGTTGGCGCCGCGCACGTACACGAGCGAGCCGCCGTCGGGCACGACGAGCCCGGCCGGGACCATGCTCTCCAGCAGGATGGTGTTGGGCCGCGCGCACAGGTCGCGCGGGGCCTTGCTAGCGCGCTCCGATATCACTGATGATAGGTCGATGTCGCCGATTGGCATCTGGAAAGCAATGGATTCGGGTCTTACGTCTCTTGTGATGTTACACTGAAAGATGCACTAAGAAGTCGTAATTGCCTTTTTTTCTTTCTTAAGCTTATTAAGGGTCACTAGTTCAATGATTAAACGTTTCTTAGTTCCGAAGTAAAGAAACATCAGTAGTCACTTTAATTAGGGTTGACGCCATTTCTATTATTAAATGATGTAACGGTTTACTCACGCGTATTTATCGGCGGGATCGCGAGTCGAACTCAATTCGAAGTCAGTTCGACTCGCGATCCCGC
Organism: Trichoplusia ni; assembly: GCF_003590095.1. Taxonomy (NCBI): domain Eukaryota; kingdom Metazoa; phylum Arthropoda; class Insecta; order Lepidoptera; family Noctuidae; genus Trichoplusia; species Trichoplusia ni. Next base: position 15,036 of record NW_020800027.1, read on the forward strand.
CGCGTCTGCTCATGATTAAGGACTCCGGTTGGGTCCGAAACTAGTCGGGCTACCCCGATAAATACGCGTGAGTAAACCGTTACATCATTTAATAATGAATCAGTCTCACGCCATTTCTATTACTGATCATTAAGGGTTTCATTGTATAAGAATTACTAGTGATATAAATCGAATTACGAAAAATTCATATTTATTACTCTGATTGAAAAAAATAATGACTAGCATACCACAGACATACTACTTTGACATTCTTATTAACCCCATTAACTGGTTTTTATATTGTTCGCATAGTGCTAGATTACTTAAAAGTACAGTCAAGTGATTACTGTAAAGTTTATCAGTTTCCAACGGACCTTCCTCTGCACATCGTCGGGGTACTTCCAGTAGGCGAGCGTGGGCGGCTGCAGGCGGAACCAGCGCCGGTGCCAGGCGCCGAGCCCGCTGACGTCGTCGAAGGCCGTGAGGAAGGCGGCGTGCGGCGCGGGGGCCGACACCTGCACCCGCGCCGAGATGTTCACGCTCACGCTGCCCTCCAGCGGACTGCCGCACGGGACCTAGAGGGAAGGCGTTTCATTATTATTATAAAATACTACTGCGTACATAAGAGAAATATATTTTCTGTTCAAGTGTGTTTGTATATTGGATTTGTGTCAAAGCAACCCTTACCACAAGTTTTGTATTGTTTAGTGAGGGAGTCTTAATAAATACATCTGTTTTTCTTCATACGGCAAACAACTAACATGAATAAAGATTTCCTAAGCAGGTTAACATGACATTTATATTTTAAACAATTTGGAAAGAATCAGGTACAATACGACCGTATCATCACTATATTTTTGGAATACCGAACAAAACACTCTCTGAAAAGCGAACAGCCATTTTCTTCATTTTATATTATTGTAGCTCTACAACCATACAATGCGAATTATTATAAAACGTGAGTGTATAATACATTAATTACAAGTTAATGTTCTGAACTTTCCTAAAAAGTATTATTTCTAATTTCAAGATACGAAACGTAAAGGTTGTATTTTAATGTAATTTAAGGCTCGTCACCTCACCTTATTGAGTGTGAAGCTCTTCCTGGTGGCCTGCTGCAGTGCGAATATGCAGTATCCGTGCAGCGAGAACTGCGGGGTCCGCACCGCCAGCGGGCCCGCCGGGGACTGCACGCGCGGGGCCTTCAGCTCCGACACCTTGGACTTAGGGGTCAGCAGCTTGGAGCTCGACTGCGGACCAAACATTCCACATTTACAACAGAGCTTGTCAATAAACATTGCACGTGGTATCTTAGTGTGTGTATCTGGAATTTCGTGATGATACCATTTTTAAATAAGAATAGAAAAATAGTACCAATCTAACCAAGGGGTATCGTGTTGCCCAGGTAACTAGGTTAAGGAGGTCAGATAGGCAGTCGCTCCTTGTAAAACACTGGTACTTAGCTGAATCCGACTAGGACGATTTTAAATAGAAATTCTTACCTTTTTACTAGTTATGTGGTATTTAACTTCGTGTGATAGTACTTCTTTGGAAGCTTGGAGAAGGTACACTTCTACGGTAACCTGAAACATTATAATTTACATAAATACCAAAGACGAAAGAACTTCTGAAGCTAAAAGGACGTCCTTCACATGGTTGAACTGCGTGTTATTATGATAAAGCAAGGTTGGGCTACACTTTTTATACAGACATAAAATTATTTTTGATAAAGGTTTAAAGGCTAAAAGTGACTTTACAAAATAAATGCTTTCATCAAATTGCAGTAGTAATAGTAGACTATAATCTTACTTTGAAGTCGCTAGCGAGGCCCAGCATTCGTATATCGTCGGGGAACTGCAGCACTGTGGCGGTGGGCTGTGTCTGCTGCATGCTGGTCGCCAACACGCGGTCGCGACACTTGATCAGGCACACGGCGTGGTGGCCCACTGCGCCGTCTGAGGTGATGGTTATTATTGTAGGTGTATCAGACAACGTATTGATAGTACATTTGTTTAGATACTTAAAAGGCTTTTTAATCAATATTGTTTTTGAATAATTGTGTGTTGTTTGATTATTATTATTTGAAAAGACTCCTTAGTCTGGAAGCCGACTACAACATAGATGGGAAAAGGCTAGCACGGAGGATATTAGAAATACTCCCACCTAGTAATCCTAGGTCACGGGAGAAGTCGGCAACATACAAGTCATATGCACAAGAAAAACAAGAAGGAGTGAATCACATAAATGCTTGTCCTGCATCTTTTACGTCGCGTGTTTTTTGCCTGTTGACCTATACCAGTCAGTTATCCATGCAGCCTATGTGTAAGTGCACACGTACCAGCGTTGAGTTGCCGTATGTAGTCCCGCTTGAGCGGCACGCTGAGCGCCGTGAGATGCAGCGTGGCCATGCCGGCGGTGGCGGCCGGGCCCGCGCCCTCCACCTGCAGCCGCTGCAGCTCGTGCAGGCAGGCCTGGCGCCGGTGCGCTGGGGGGGACAGTACATGTGATGATAACAAATAGCAAACGTGACATAATATTCTCTTGAGAAGAAATGAGACACAAAACGCATTAAGGCAATCAGCTAAGCGCCTGACTCAATTACATAGGCAAATAACCAAATAAAAAATATATTTAAATACTGCTCTTTTACTGATATGTGTGCAAATTTTTTTCAATTAGGAGAAACGACTGCTCTGATGTTTAGTATATTCAGACTCGGTTTTATTACCTATAACGGCAATAAGGATACTTACTTGCAAGTAACAATAATCTCTCTCCCTCTGCTTGTTCAGTGGAGCCGCTGAACTCGATTGTGGCAGCACACAGGTTCAAAGCTTGGCTAGCCTGAAAGCACGCACACACACAACTTTAATCTATGAATTAGACGAAACAGATTAATTTAGGTATTTCATGTTTTAATACTCCGTTCTACACTGATTTAAAAATAAGAAAAATACATATTTACACTTTACCAGTACACTTTAATACCGCCGTCAAATTCAGCCTCAAGCAAGGTTCGAGAAAACAAATCTCTGAGGAATAATGCTCTGCTCAATAGTGATAGGATACCTACATGAGATAAAAACTGTTTATTTTTTATTTTATTGTACCTACTTCCCCAGAGGGGAAATTTTCAAAAAAAATCTTAAGGTTTGGCTTAGCGGGAGGGAGCGCCAGACTTACTGACTAAAACACTCCTGTTCATGTTATATTAATTCATTTGCCCTTCGTGTAGCAGGGCCACGGTAATCCTTTCGGACAATCCCGCTGCCCCGACACACATCAGCCTTAATGGGCTCAGAGCTCGACAGAGCTTGCCGACTTCTCATTGATATTGTATGTTACCTGTGAGATGATAGTCTGCTGCTTGGCGATCTCGTTCTGCAGCTCCTTGATCCTCTCGCGCACGGTGGTGACGCTGGCGGCGGGCTCGTCCGGCGTGGGCGGCGGCGAGCGCTCCGGGCTGGCGTGGCGGACCACGCGCAGCGGCGTCGAGGGGGTTGACGACTGGGGGACGATTCATAGGGTATAATTCATAGGATCAAGACTTATTATAACAAGTTTAGTATATATATTTTTGTAATAGAATTTATGCATGGAAGTAGTCAACTAAAAAGAAGTTACAGCAAGAAAACTTGTTATATTTCACATAATGTCTTGACCCTTCTCTCGACTCCTTTATATTTAAAAATAGATTTACTTGGTGATGGCTTTGAGTCTAGATTTCAATTAGAAAAAAACAAATGAATCTCAGAAAAATATATTTGTGAATGCTTACTGATTTTATTACCAAGAATTTAAATCATTCAATCCCAGAGTTCCGAGTGTCTTGACATCACAAATTAAGCTTAACCACTCCGCTGTCCCGCGTATAGACAGAATAGTCAAACAATATAAATGTTCACATATGACTAACGGGTCGGGGAAATGGATAAGGAAAGAAAATTTGACTAACTTACCGCGTTCTGCATGCGCCTGTAGAAGCTGACGCTGTGGACGAGCTCCGCGCCGCGGTCGTGCTTGCCGGCGGGCGTCACCTGCACCTTCAGCGGCGACTTGAAGGCCGAGCGCTCCTGATACACGAAACTTGTTGAGGACTCCACCGATTGCTGCAGGCGGGGGGTTCTATTGTATAGCTAGCTATTGTGGGTGCTACTACTGGGTTTTGGAGATCAAGAGTGAGTTTTGCAGTTGGTTCATGGAAATAGTGATTTGTATTGATAAATTTAATGAATCGAGCTATTAGAGACATTTTACATCGATCAAATAGCTCTTTAAATAGCGTGGATATAAACTAACTTTTGTTTTTCTTTTTGTTAGTAGCCGTTAGTTGTCTTTTAGACAGTCATTTTAAGATATTGAGCCATACGCCGCTAGTAGGCGTCGCGGAGCTAATACATTTTTACATATAAATGTACAATAATTTTTAACACCTTTCGTAAGGTAGATGCATTATTCATATTCATTTAATAGCCGTTTATTCGTGGATAGTCCGACTAGTTTTGGTCTTAACCGGAATTCTCTGATTCCTGACCATCATCACTTCAAGAGTTACCATGAAATTACCTTGTTAACTTTAGGCGGAGAGGGTCCTTCGACCTGTTCGTTGATGGCCTCGTCCAGTATATCGTCCAGCTCACTGTCGAGACCGCTGCTGTCCGAGTCGCTCTCTCGGACCGCCTTCTTGTAACTCGTGTTATTTTTCTTTACCACCTGAAAACGATAGGGAAATTAAATCATGTTTTCTGAAAGTAGCATTTCATCACTTTCAAATTCTTTTAGTGAGTCCAGCAAAGTGTGTGTGTTATAAGAGATTGAAGTGATGCACTAAATAAGACTATTGTTGTTGTAGTTGACCTATTGTGAAGTGTGTGGTGAATAGAACGAATGTTTTGCTAGCAGAGAATCACTTACAACAGACTATCCTTACAGAAACTAAATAGGATACTTACTAGAGTAACGCACTATAACTATTATCTGGGGGTAAAATAATAATTATCCGCTTTCGTATTCCTGTTATACAAGTATAATTATGTAATGTAATGTATTTTATTGTCAAGTAAATAACTTACTACTATTTATTTAGCAAAGTTTCAAAAGAATCGGAATGGTAACGTTAATATAATTGTATCAGTTTACTTTATAATTCCCTTTAGGGTCCTGACCCTACAGGCATTGTGTACGCAAAAACGAAACTTTCACTTCGACTCAACACTTAACTTTAATGTTCCGAAGATCACGAGATCGAAATCTTAGTAAGATCGTTGCAGTTGCCGATCTACCTTGTGTACTGTGCCATCTTGCTTACACAATCACAAAATTGATTTCAAGATTTAATCGAGGAGCCCAGGGGTAATATTAAAATAGTATTTACACTTACATTCATAACTTCACGTCCAAAAGATGTTTCGGCCCAATTGTCAGATTTGTTCATTTTATCATTGACCGATTCTTGTACATCTTCAGAGCTGAAATGTAAAGAACATTTTGTTAAAAGCTTGCGAAAGCTCTGCTAACAGACACGATTTGGAGAGGTTTAAAGGCGAATGAGGTTTGAGAGCGTTTAAGAAAGTAACGACGGAATTAGAAATTAAGTTGCGTTTAGAGTGCTGGGATTCGACCAATATTGGATCAGTCTACCTAAGCTTAGTAAGAGAAACACATAGTTATAATAATTTTATTCCTTTACACTGCCGTAAAGACACTTAGTTTTAAGATTCTCAGTCTGTGTTTGGTTTAGCACTTGTTTGGGTTAAATGTGCCAGGTACGTGTGGTATTCAAATTAAATGAGGTCCTACATTACAATAAATTTGCAGTAAAAACCGGCAGCCCTAGCAAGTTGCTTGATTTTAGGAACTGCACTCAAGAATTGACGTTTCATGTTTACATTTCATTTTAATTAACATTTATTTTATATCTTTTTCGTACAGAAAGCAAAGTTTTATTTACGCACGTATTACGCACGTATTACGCACGATTAAAGAATCGTGCGTAATTAATCCTTCTTGCTGTATTTTTGTTCATCTACAACTCGAAAAGACGATAAGCTATTTTTTTAGCACAATAACGGATACACACGAGAGAGAAATTAATTTCACCCTGCTATTTAATAGGTAAAGAAAATGTCATAGCGACTGTCTATTTTCTTTGCTGCTTATATTAATTTGTTCCTTACAAGATTGTTATACTGATTAGATGAATTAATCTTACTAAAATGACTTACAATACACATTAGCTACTTGATTTGTTTAACTTCTAATCACTACAATAATGCAGATCATTTTCTAATGTTGATAGTTCATACATCGATAATATTGAGGAGGGATGCCCAAAAACTTACTTGTGACTCATCAGAATAATACCCTTGATCTTTATTTTCAGTATTTGTTGTCATAGCTGCATCAGAAATACATCTTACTAATATTATAAAAACTCGAAGGTTTGTGCGTTTGGATGTCTGTTACTCTTTCACGCTACCACTAAAACGGATTTAGACGAAACACCGATGGATTACACAGATGGTTTTGTTACTTGGATTGTCACATAGCATAGGTACATAGTTTTTATCCCGATTTGATGTTCTCGTGGAATCGATTTACGGGCGGGCCTTCAAGTAACATACTTCTACATCATATGCTATTATTTCAACTGCCTAACAGGGTTTATAAGATACAGCCCCAACGGACAGACAGCGGTGCCTAGGTAACATCGTCCCGTTTTACCTTTTACGCTCTGAGTCCAACAAACCAGTAATTATATTCGCATTACCCCTCGCCTACATAATGGTAGTAATGACTTAATCCCATCTGCTGCTTGTTGACTGTCGAATACGTACTGAATGGACAGGAAGCCATGTGTATTGCAAGCAGATGTTTTAAGTATAATTACTGTTAGTATGAACATCTGTTGGCGGTGTATTGCAGTTAGTAATAAGAACTTATTAGGTATTAAGATTAAAACCTTGACTAGGCTGTTGTTTACTTTTTTCAATCGACTTTAAAAAAGAGGTTCCTGATTCGTCGGTTTTTTATGTTTATTACCTCAAACTTCGGACTGGTTGAACCGATATGAATCTTTTTGCATTTAACGGAGAATGTCTGTAATTTAGTCCTATAAACTTCATAAGTTTGGCTCATTTAGGCTAATTTTAGGTAGTACTCTTTATTACTTAATAATATTTTATTGTAAATAGCCTTTAAGAAATTGAAATAAATGATTTGATTATGATTTGAAATTAGTTTCATGATTATTTATTTGGTAAAAAGGTAAAAATGTTATTAGCTGATCCATGCAGGTCGCTTGAGCGCATGTTTTGACGGGATCACCGATTTAAAAAATGATAAATTAATGTATTTCTCATACTCTTCTTTTTAACATCCACTGTAGAATAAATGCCATTAACATTTTCTTAAACTATTTAGTATAACCTACATTTCCAGGCGCAGCCCAGTTAATAAGGCTTTGTTGTCTGTCCATTCTTCCGTCCTTCTGTCACTACGCTGTATCTAATGACGAACCGCGATAATTATAGATAGCTTATTACTGTTAAAACTTCCATAATTATATTTTTCTGTTGCCGTTCTAATAGAATATACTAAAATAAGATTGTGGTCAAAGCCACAGTTGATACAGTCTTAATTTTGATAGGACACTAATTGGTTTCTACAGCCTATTTTTGTGCGGTACCTACTCAGTGCCGCAATTCTGACCAGCGCTTGACCGGTTATATTATTAATTTCTTTACAAAATTTCGCCTAACAATAAGTTCTACATAATGTCATAATGAATCTGGGCTTATAAGAGTTGTAATAACCGGCGATGTCCAATTGTTTCATCAACGTTGTCGTTTACTTTTTTAACCGCGTAAAGAGCGACGGGACCTTAGTAAAATCTCTATGAGTCACGACTTTCTGACTGAACAAAACTAACTTCTTTTAAATATTTAATCACGTGTCAACCAATTACCAAGTTTCAGTAGGATTTTTGTCATTGCGCCTTTGACGTTCTGCGCTTTGGTTAATTTGCGATGGTTTGTCATTTTGCGCTTTTGACCTTAAGCTCTTAAATGATGAATTATATTATCCTCGGACAGATTTGCTAAGTACATAACTTTTAGGTTACTTCAGTAAACAAAGCAGGCTCATGGATAATACCTACAAAATTAACACAACCAAATCACATACTGAGAATCCACAACACTGAAAAGGAGATAAACGGCAATAAAGGAATAAAATAATCAAACTTGTGTTTCAATAGCTTTATTTTAAAAAACATTACTAATTAAGTTTATTATTATCACAGACAACATAATTTATAAAATACCTGAAAAGGAGTCTTATAATTATAAGATTAGTCGATATTACATTAAATAATATATATTATTGAAATAATTAATGGCATTAGTATATATTTTAGCCTGTACTTAAACTTCTTAAAGAGAAACTGTCATCGCTTAAGAGCGAGATGGCGTTATACAGATCGCATGCTCACACAACGGCAACAGACTTTCATTAAGAACATAGTACATGCATAATAGGAGATATGCAAGCAAACACACAATTGTTTCTATAGTTTTCTGTATTTTTTAACTTAAATGCCCATCTGCCACTACTTTACACCTTAAAGTAACAGAGGTAGCGTGCGACTTTAAAGTGCGCTGTCAAATTCAAAAAGAACAATTGAAATAAGTTGTGTGAAAATATTTGCTTGCACTAGAGTTCATTTTCGCTTGCGCTATGTAATCTTTACGATATAGTATTTTTCTATAAATGCAAACCGGATAGCTAACTATTCATATATTATTATGTACTATATTTGTACTTAATAAATAAATAATAACGTTGAACATATGTAGACAGCTTATATACGTAGTTATAGTCTAGAACCAAGTAGCTTTATCACAAATTACTAACGATGCGATATCTATAAAGGCCAACGCTGAACACTTAGAAAACTTTTATTGCTGACTTTATCGTGTCAAAGTCAAAAAGTACTCGAAATAACTATTGCTAGTTAGCCACAACGCCTATAAACGCATTCATAGAATACTATAAACTGTTACCTATTAATCTTATTCAAATACATATCAAGGCTTAACACTGCAATTGAATTTCAACCTTATGAACATCTAAGTAGGAATTGGTTTAAATCGATATATTAATCTGATTATGCACGTATTGTAATTTTAGGCCATTAGCCCAAATAGTCTAACCTATTTTTTATTAAGTATTTTACCTATATACACTTGATCGGAATAGTTACTTCGGCATATCCTATTTATTTTTCAATGTAGTTTTTTTCTGATGCTAACAGTAGTTTTTTAAGTAGTTCTAGATGTAATATTTATCAACTCAATAAAAGAAAATCAGGATTACTGTAATAGGTATACCATTCATTTTGAAATATACATTTACCTAGCTAGGTTTTTTCTTTCTAAAGTAAACTATCAACCGCAGCTTGTCAAGACGAAGGTAATTAATTAATTACTCTCATAAGTGCAATTTCTAATTAAATCTTAGGAAATACACATCACTGTTACTGAGAGATATGTACGTCATCATACGTAGTTATTTTTAACGCGATAAGGTTGATAATCGCTTGAGTAAATTTGATTGACTTGGTGTTGTTTTATGTTGGAAAGTAATCATTGATACTCCTCAGTTGACAGTTATACTGTTACTAGCATGGGTCATCAAAATGAGTGAAAGCTTACTTAAAGGTTTAAAAAGCAAATTAGTTGTTTTCTTCCAAAAAAATACATGAAAATAGAGAAGAAACAGAGTTACAGAGAGTCTCTAAACAAGATTAAAACGAGTAGAAACGAGAGGTTCTTAGTAGATTATCTGTCTTGAAGAACGATTTAGTTTGTAAATTTGCAATAATAGCCTTTCCTTATCTTAGGCTGTCACTAATTTTAGGTATGGGTATTTAAAAAAAGGTAATCAAACTCTGTGTGTCTTGTTTAGGCTGTTAAAGTTAGTTTAGTTATCTATATTGTTGTTTTTCATTCGATTTTAAAACTGCGTTTTTAGACAAAACGACTCACCATGTTTACCTATTTTAAGTACCTAAACAAAAGTATAGATAATTATAATTCACTGGAAATGTACCACCATTATTATGCATGAATAATAAGTAGAATATACATGTATTAATTGTGCATACAGCATCGATTTAAGTAGATTCACACATAAACTACTATTCTATACACGGAACAAGAATGTAGCAAAACCACTACAATCTACTAGGCAACATACAGTCTTACATTATTTTTATTGATTGTTTTTCTTTAATATAAATTGGCGTATTAATTTTTCTTACTCTACTAATCAGAGAAATTTTATAACGAGAATCATAAGACTAAGGCAGTGTCAATTTATGTTATTATTTATTTTACGGGGGATTTTTAGTATTAGTACTAATTGTCATGTCTAAATGTAATGAAGACGATTTTTGAACTCCTCATAGTCAATGAAAGATTATGATTATTAGACAAACGGGTCGAAGATTAACTAGAATTATAATTAATATTGAGAGAATGCATTATTTTAGATATTTGTTTATCTGACGACAAGGGACAGTTACACTACACACAAAATAATTATAAAAGCTCAATATTGTCAATATCATTCATTACCTTCGATATGTATGCTAGATAACATTTTTTTCGCTACCATACGGGCCACCATGCAAATCGACTTGACCTAATAACGGGGAACATTTGCTGAATACCTAATGAACACTCGTTATACACAGTTAAGTTTATACTTGTATAATAGAACTAACTCTACATTTGTAAGTCGTTTTATTAACGAGACAAAGTATATCATTGATAGTTTCAATGAGACATGTACCTTTTAAATTACCAGTTCGACTTCGTCTTAGAGTTTGCCGCGTCAGCTCATGATCAAGGACTCCGGTTGGGTCCGAAACTAGTCGGGCACTCCCGATAAATACGCGTGAGTTAACCGCATCATTTAATAACGAACCAGTCTTCACGATAGTTTCTATAAAAACAAAAGACTTAGGCTGCCTTAGATATGAATGGTTTCACTGTACAGTTACTGCCCTATGTGATATTTCACACACGCCTTCTTCAAAAGGAGTGACTACAAATGTCATCGTTGCTCATTTTAAGCTGTATGAAAATGTTTAGAAACCGAACTGCTAACAGCATATTGTTTGTATGAGTTTACACCTTAACATAGTATTGTATCCAACTTTTGTATTGCAACTTTGTTGTTAAATATGCAATAACTATAATCAGAACCGCAGTAACGTAATTGTTCGCGAAATTGTGTATTGTCTCACAAATATTCCCGTTATTCGGTCAGCGTTTATTAAAGAATTCACAGAATGTTATTTAAGTTTATGTTGTAGAATAGCGAATATTTAGAAATACCTAGATTATTTTTCGTATTTGACTTAGTTTTATGTCATTTTGGTCTGCAAAAAAATTGGCTAGATATAGGATAAATCGCTTACGATCAAGATTACTTCTGAATGCTCTTATTTTGCAACTGGGATCTTTTGATATCAAAACGGTTAATTCTGTCTAAAATTAAGGAGCACCGTAGGAGGTTTTCAAATTACTCGGCTCTTAAGCGAAGCTGAGTAATTTGACCGATTTTAGCTCATGAATATTCTTTTTACCAAAACACATTGATGATTAATCCTACGATAAATCTTAAGACAAGTACAGTCATTAATGTGCATAACCTTCTGGTAATGGTTTATTACCGGAGGCAGTCAATGTTAAGCCCTAACCTAATTCAATTAAAACAGTTATAAAAACGTCAGTCCAATTATTTTAGGCACGCATTATTCATGTTAATTACAATTGTAAAATTTATGATAATTGATTCTAATCATTTGCATGTCCGATGATATTGATTTATACTATAAATAATTAATATTTCATGAATATAGTAGCATAGTGTAATATGTCATGTAGTTTTTTTCTTTGAAACAGTAGTTTAGTTTCACGAAAAGAAGCTTTAATTGAAATATAATAATAATATCAACTTTCCTGTTTCTATTCAAAATGTTGGCTTTATTATCTCTTTTCGATAGTCACCCGGTTTAATAATAACAGGTGATTAGTCACACAATTTCGTCCTAATCGCATTTTAATGTTGCCAACTGTATGCCCGCATGTGTTACTTATGTATTTATGTACAAAAAGCGGATCAATGTCAACTTGATCACGCGTTAGAATCTGGGGCCAAATCTACAACTCTAAGTAATGTCATTGCTGTTGAGTAAGAAGGACAGCACTACAATATGTGAGTGGTGTCTCTTTTCCGCAACTGATAGGTAGAAGGCCCTTTGCTATGGTTAAAACTGACTTGACAAAATTTGTCCCTAGCTTCATGTATAATAAATAGATAATAGGAATATTAATAAATATCTGCCTATGTGTATAATGCACCAACTGCGCAATAAGTTGTCTAGATTGCTTATTAAAAGTACGATTACGTTAGGTTGTTCAGTTAGAACCTTCTCAGTTCACAACCTCAAAGTAAAAAAGCAATTGACGTAAACAATAGTAAGACCTTCATCAAATTATATGCTTGTTGGTCGATCTTCCAACAAAACACGAATATCAATGTAGATTTACTAAAATCACAAGCGACCACATTCAAAAACCATTATTGAAATGTGGACATCGTTTGTGGATTGTTTATGCCAACCAATCGCACTGCAGCAAAACACTGAGAACAGCGCCATCTATTGATTCAACGATCAATTTACAGCGCCATCTATGTTTCACCAACTTAAATACATAGGAAGAAGAATATACATTCGAGAGTATAGTGTCCACACCTTGATCCACCACAGTCTGAATACTCTTCTTGTGTGTGTGACGTGTCGGTTTCAATATCAGAGAGATGTGGGTATAGACTTGTTGGCTGTTGCAAGACCGCTCCATTGGTTTGTGGGTCCTTCTTACTGTTGTTAACTTTTATCCGTTTCACGTCATCTAATACTGAAAGGACTACTGGCGAGTCTTGAGAGCCTGGAACAAGGTTTTAAAAGTGTGTATTTGGGTTTTAAGATGTGATGAGATGAGCGATGATGATGATGCATTAAACAGTAGTATGGTTTAATTGCGAAACTTTGCATAAACTTACTACACGTATTATAACAGTTTAGTATGAATACATCAAATATTTCTTAGCATGTCCAATAAGGCAGAGCCAGGTTGCAGACTAGCAAAAATAAGAAATTACACTTAATAAAATTTTATAAATCCTCTCCAGCCACGCAACCCCATTGTATAATATTTCTTAGTCAGTCTTAGGCTTGTAAAAATACTTTTCTAACTATGAGCAATCTTAATCCTTATCTATAAGGTAATACAGATTATACTCACTGCGTCTTTTAACTGGCTGTGCACCAATAACTCTATCCTCTTTCTCAGCCTCCTTTTCTTTATCATGGAGAGCTTGTTCGGACCTGGTCTTCTCTTCAAATGTGACTTTAGGGATGTTGGAGATGATCTCCGGCTTCTTGGTGAGGGTCAGGCTGGTGGTGCTGCCCATGAGGGGCGCCTTCTCTGAAGGGTCATGCTCACTGGACTCATCGTCAGAATCGTTCGGGTTTTCTGGTTTTTGTTGTTTCGGCTGAAATTGAGGAATGGTTTTATTAGTTTAATCGTAAATTTACAGCATATAGAAAGAGGTTTGATTGCTAGACAGTGAGTTGTATAGCTAGATTGATTTATTATAAAAATTACAACATACAATATAGTTGTCTCTAAGTACCGTTTTGTCGGCTAGTGACATCATGAGTCTCAATTATCTTTATTTCGCTTTACCTAAGATGTTTTTTGTTATTCCGCAAAAGCTAAATTACGTAGTCAATATTAACTAACTGACAGATCTAATACAATGGTATCCATCGAATCAAAAGTATAACGATCATACAAAAACATACAGATGGTATGTTTGAGTAAGTAAAAGAACTTTCAAGTAAATTATCACCTAAACATTGTGCATATAATGCCTCAATTCCTCGATACACGTAACATCCGATAAATAAGAAACGTGTGGACCTCGTGAACCGGCGTTGTGTAACCGAGGCACCGTGGGTCGCGGTGTTGAAATAGGGCCTTAGACTCTACTCGCTAATCAACGATTGGAAGCGGTTTATTATAGTCTCGTGAACTTAAACGCTCATTATGAGAATACAATTGGCAGGTTTTAGTACGATGACAGATAAAATATCGACTGCGGATAAGTGTGTACACTTGTTATGTATCAAATTTCTTAATTGTTAACTTACTAGTTACTTTAACTCATGAACATTTTTGTTATACGATTTGATCTTAAGGCAATAATCTATAGATGGTAACCCGGCTACCGGTTGAATGTGGAGATATGATAGACAGACAAAAAAGTCCCTGATGACGTGCTTGCTTTTGCGCGGAGCGGTCGTTTCTCGTACTTGAGTTCCATAAAAAAATCTTCATATTTTATTTCTATAGTCCTTTTATGGACGAATAGAAACGTCAAACGTTGTAACGAACTGCAAGGTAATCATGTTACCATGTAAGGTAGTTGCACCTGTGGTTACTGGTAACATAATCCTTTACGATTTGTAGAGTATCAGGGTGGGTGGATTTGCCACTGTCAACAGAGCATTGCCTACCGCTAGCTCTTAAACTCATTTTCCAGACGTAGAGCGAGAGAGTCATTTGTAGTAGTGAAATTCTACAATAAATTATTTACAATAGAGTTCAAGTCAGTTGATACAGTTTTACTAAATTAGGGTGCAAAGTTTGTAAAGTACGTTTTAGGGACAATTTTGTATATAACTTCAGCTTTGTTTATCCGCTCTGAAGAAATAGGTACAGCAATGCAAGTGGGTCGAACAAAATGCCACCCACATGTGTTTATGGGAAATCTATGTAGGCGAACGTTCGTGCGAGATGTGACTTCATATGACAGTCAAACGAAGAGAAATTTAAGTGTAGGATTCTTGTATGTCTTTTACACAGTATTGATATAGTTTAAGAGGCAGGGTTATAATTACCGTATAGCTTTTGCTGCAAACTTTTGTTGGTAAATAGTAAAATTATTATTCCTATTTTGTAGAAAGTGGAGTAACAGTGAGGGATGGTGTCATATTTTATTGCCTTTGACGATTTGTGACATCGAAAACAAAACCGAAACATTTGACACGACAGACAGATCGACAGTCCGTTCTCGGTCTCTAGCCCAGCAATGACACAGTTACAGATAAGTAGTACTATTGTACTTCCTTTAGCAAGGGAAACTTTTGTCCGTCTGAGTTAAACAAATTGCTATTTCATAACTCCTAACCATACACACCACTAAGCAAACACCATTCATATGTTTCGAATGCTTGTTAAAAACTCCACTTAGTAAGTAAATAGCAATACATTCGTTGGTTCATATTGCACCACATTTCGCAACGAGACCTACTTTTGAGTGTAAAG
>NW_020800028.1:0-20694 GCF_003590095.1 Trichoplusia ni
TTTAGTTTATCCAAGTTCAGTGTTCCAGTAGCCCACTCATGTGGATTTGACGTAATGCAGGAAGTAACGTAATCCGAGTTATAAGAAAACATGCAATCATGTTGTGTGCTATCTTTAGTAGTTTAATTAAATTTTGTTACTCATTTCTTATAAGATCGTAATTACTTCTCGTATTTAGAATGTCTGAATCATAATTAAAACACAGATGTGATACATTGTACCTTCTTCTTTCATAATATGCCCCAAAGGCCTGATAGAAATTTAATTATTAATTGATTTTTAAGAAAAATCATTTTTTCTTGTCAACCGTATTTTAAAAAAAATCTTCAAAAGCATTTATTTTTAAGATACCTTATGTATCTCAAAAATAAGTTAATATAAATACAGCAATATCTAGAATAGCTTAAATGTAGACTCAATAGTTTATAATTCAATCAATTGATAAACTATTTACATATTGTATAAGAGAACAACAGAGACATTTATGCTATACATTAAAGTGTGATATTTTTTCATTAAAAAAAAACATCTATTCTGTATATGTATTAGATAAAATACATTCAGCCGGTCAACTAAATATTTTGTCAATTGCTGCATTTAAAACTAAATATTATTCTAGACATTGTTTTTTTTTTACAATTAAACATTTCTTATAAATATTATCTATTTCTTTTAATGTCATTTTGCATATGAAAATGTGACGGAAGCACTGTCGTTTCAAATGGCATATATTATTATTTACATAACTTGGTTAAAAATAACTGTTTTATTCCTAATGTTTATTTATGACTGAGACCTTCTTTTATTGGCATTTGTTTACAAATTGTTCAGCTTTGACCATTCAATTGATATAATTAATGAACTTACTTACTTTTGTGTTTGTGTATGTCTGGGTCGCTTTCTTAACTATGTGCATTTGTTTGTTTTGGCTTAGAAAACTACTTGTTATATTTACTACCTTTATTTTATCGATAACATGTTAGAAAAAAGTCTTCCAACATATATTATATTACCCTACACATAGCTACTACAATAGAAATAAATTTCAACTCTCTAAAATTACATGTTAATAGTACAGGGTCACTTATGCCTTCAATACATGAATAATAAGTTGACACATTGTCGTAATGTTGCCCACTTTGTTGTATTTTTTGGCTTATGACCCCCGAAAATAATAAAGCTTCCTATTAATAAAAAAAACAAAATTGATTCTGTAGACCTTGAGATTACTCCCTACAATGCCACTAACTCACAAACTTTACCTCTTGATAATATAATTGTCCATGTATTTTATTGTTGTTTAAATAAATCTTAAGACAACATAGAGTACTGAAAACGCGCTGAAAAGTCAAGCGTCGTATTTGTCCACGCGCCGTTGACTATCGTGTTTATTCTCATTCAAATTTCAATATTGTCTTTGTGTTTTAAATATAAAACTTAAGGGAAGTTTAAATTTAGACTGCTCTTAATTAATATGGCGTATAACAAAAGACCTATAGAAGATGAATCATTAGGTACTGTTTTGATTCTAAGATCATTTTAGTCATGATGCTAATTAAGATTTATCATGTTAGTTTTTTTTTTTTTGTAGCAATAACTCACAATACGCAATGCGAGTTGCAAATTTCATTATCAATAATCGTCTGACTAGTATTTGAAAGACGTAAGTAGATAGATACAGATAATTTTGCAATCGTTCCGGAAAGAAATAACCACATTGTAGTAGTCGCGGAAGCAGTTGTCAGTCGTTTATATAGTCTCGAAACTAATTTATTTAAATCATCTCGAACGATATAAAAAAATGATGACTTATTATTTCAGTGCGAAAGGCCGTAGTTTGTTTTTTCTTTAGTATACGTCCAATGTTATCCCTTATAATACCCTTCAACATGAAAAAAAAGTCGAAAATAATTATCTAATTAGCTCCAGTCATTTAAAGACCAATCTTGCATGCTCAACGTCTCATACAAAACTCTAAAAATGCTCTACAAAATTTTATATCAGACACCAACTTCGGTAAACCAACCAAACCGCCAATCCTTTCACACAGACCTACAATAGTTGTGTTGAATATAAATGTAACCTTCGGATTCTGGGAATCAGATCTAATTACTTATCGATCTCCGTGTTACCTCTAGCCACCCTTCAGTTGATTGTTGTGTCTATCTAACTATCTTTACTGTCTCGATCCTTAAACAATGGCTATTGTACATTGTAACATTTAAATTAAAACTACTGTAATGTTTGAAGCCTTCTTCGTTGGCTTCTTCCTTCCTTGCATATTCATATTCATATTAATACGTGAAATCTTTACGGTACTTAACTATTAATACATACACCTGAAATAGCCAGAAAACTGCTTTAAAACTGCGATAGTATTTGATTCCCGTTTAATTCCCTATTATTTCGTGTTTAATTCATAAAAAACAGCAACCAACGTTTCCGTTGATGGACAACTTGCAAGTCGACAGCAAAAAAATGCGCAGTTACGTCTTAACTATTTGTTCTATTGTCAAGAGTATATTTCAGTTTCTAGAAATATCTAATTAATATCTACGTAAACAGTAGGAAATACACGATAATTGTTTGTGTTAATTATCTAGTTTTGTAATGAATATGTAAATGTTTATTTAATTATTAAAAAAACGTGAAACAATAGAACCTACTTCATAATATTCAAACCGTACGTGTTTATCAATAGCAGTACATACATTATTCACTTTCACTTAATGTTTAGTTCGATTGCTTAATTAGAAACGTGGTATCTTTTGTCCGAGTCTCTGATAATAGTGTAATCAAAGAATTACTCCATGTTACTGCCTGGGGTTAGACGCACAGGGCTAAACAGAGGGGAAAACATCCGCCTATAAAAGTAAAACTGTTGCAGTTAATACGAGACAGCGTACTAAACAGTACAAAGCGGTGTCTTGCTCCCACAAACGCCCCTAACGCCATGTGTTTGACGATAAAATAACGTTGCGCACGCGCCGTTCATTACGTGACTTTTTGGTATTCACACTTCCTCTTGCTGATGAGTCCATTAAGATATTCATCGTTGTTAGGTAAACGTAAAAGACTGTAATTAATGGACTTCAATCAAATTTTTCAACGCTCTTGCTCTCTGCTCGCAGCAGAAGTAAAACAATATTATAAAAAAAAAACACGAGGACTGTGGGTTTGTCCAAAAACAAACTCTTTTTTCCAAGTGATCACGGGAAAATACTGTCGTAAAGCAAACAAATTCATCGACCAAAATAATCTTTCCTTCTATAAATAATACATTTTATTATAAGGTAAAGCTAACCAGTTAATATGTTTACAAACTGTACATTATAGCGTGGCGTCGGGACGGGCCTGTGGGGTGGGTCGCCCGGTCGCCTCTCATGAATGAAACGGCGCTCCGCATCTGATCTGCAATGTTACGTAACTTAGTTTGGCACGCTTTATGAATAAAACCAGTTCCACACTGCACTTGCTCATTCATATTATCCACTTAATTCTTGTAATTCAGTGAGCAGAGCTATGGGACTTATTTTATAGTATTGTAATAATATTTGAAATGAATAAAAACCGTCTTCATTTCCAAATGGTTATCCGAAAGACTATTTGCAGGATTTTAGTGTTAGCAATTATGCAGCCTGCTGATCTATTAATTTACGAGATTCTGCCGCTGATAAACTCTTAATGTTTTTTTTATGATTAACCCGATTTAATAAATTACGAAAATAAGATATACTCCAGGTTGGATATCGAATCTACGTATCCAATTATAATACGTTCCGTCAAAATGTATTGTGTTTGTAAAGAATCTTCTTATTTCTTTCATTGACATAAGTGAAAGTTATTCTACTGCCTATGTTATGACGTCATACACGTCTGCTATCGATATTTTAACGAGAATATTGTATAACATTTGATTTACATCAGTTAGGATGTATTTATTCAACCTTGAGATTACAATAAGTGGGCGTTCTTATTGAATTTTATATTTGTGTATTCGCATCGCTCAATCCCAAAACATCGTATTACAACCCTACATAATATACTCTTTACTAACATTACATCGATTACCATAATATTATTAAAAAAACAAGTGAAGTGGGTCAAGGTGGGTGTCATCTATTTTCAGTGTAATCCGTAGGCTTCAATGTGACATAACCTTTGATGTAGAATGTGGAACGTTTGATAGGATGATCAGCTGTTTACGTAACCTGAGGAAATCCCCGGTTAAGTGGACCTTATTGTATTCATTGTTATAGAAGGCTATGTTAAAGTTCCCAAAACGGTACTAGTCTTGGCCTTACCCAACTGATGCGGAAAATTGGACATGTCTATTTTGAACATATCTGTTTCGCAAGGAGCAATCTGGCTTCAAACCAAATGTTCGCAAGACAGTCGGAATCCCAACTATCGATCGTTTTCTAAAGCTGACATTGACATCAGATCGAGATGACTGGATCGCCCCAACACTATAAACAGTTCGTGCAACGTAAACAACTTTTTATTGCTTCGCCGAACATGGTCGCTCCTATTTAGACATTTTGGATGCTTGGTTCGATGTTTACGCTATCTGAGTTTGAACAGTGAAGGTTTTGAGTTTGTAAGTCTGTCGTCAAAACGTTTCAGCGGTTACGAATCTGTTTGTTTACGTTTCGATACATAATGTTTCAGTCAGAGTGTAATTCACTTTACATATCCATTGATGGATTGTTAAATCAATCTATTTAAAGCGTCAAGTGTTGCAACATCATTCAGTTTCCTGCTATCCAAAAGAAAACTTGTCCATTATTTAGTCATCGTTTATTTTAGTGTGTCGATAGGTTTACGTAACAGAAGCGCAGTCTCTGTCGCCTGCTCTGTAGCTGTCTGTGGCAAAATGCTCCACAAATTAATTATGACGTCATTTCACTGTAGAAGTTCATTCGTGTGCATTCAAGCCGGTCTGCACGTGATGCCATTCATTGTTCGTGTCTCACTACATAATTTCGTACTCTTTGGGTTTCGAGGAAGTTCACTCTGTACTCATTGTTAAAGTTAGAATATCGATCGCAATGTGTTTTCGATGTTTGACTTCCCTTTTGTTACACCCGCATAAAGTTCCTAAAACTGTTTTCGCTTTCCCTTGATTTATTCAATACGTAAAACTTTTATATTAGGTATTATGTCGGGGCGAATCTATTGCCATTCGTGGGCATGATATCAAAATCCGTTTGCTTTTTCTCATAACCATTTTCATCAAAAATCCAATAACGGTTGGCCGTCTTGGAAAAGTACCAAAACTTTCACCGGCAGCTGCATCTGACTAGATATGAAACTCAGCTGTTTATTATGTTCCGTGTCATCGTCTGTCGAAGTAATACATAGCTCTAAGCATAGCACGCGTCGCAATACTCCAGGAATGCCAACATGCCCAATTGATTGATGTCAATTGATGGGAACAGAAATACGTTCGTTTTGTTCGCAATTTAGATGCAAACACGCTGTTTTGTACTCGGCCTTTCGAAACGTTACGATTTGAAAGATCATTAATAATAACTAAAAAGTGCTCAATATGATTTATGCATGAATTACGTAACAGACTCGGTTTTATTGGAGACGTGCCCAACTTGAATAGACAAATGATTTTGCATCGTTTCTCATTACGTCACGTAAATATAATTTACTGTATCGTAAACCTTGAGTAGATAAGTACCAGTGATAACAACTGTAAGCGAGTTACTTACTAATATACAGGTTAGACCTGTAGTAAGTGTTACTTGAGATTTGTTTCCAAGTACTTTCTATCTATAAATAATTTATAATTGTTCGATAATAATGAAATAGGAGCCAATTTTTATAAGTTTTTTTTTCTACCGATACCCTAATAAACATAAGTTGTTTAAAATTTGATGACTAAAATATGTATACCCATTTCATTAATACCAATTCTGAATAATACAATTAAGACTTTCCGTAATCGGCAACAATAATAAATAGGCTAAATAATATCTAATTATTTAAGTGTCTAACTGTTCGAATATACGTGGTTATTATATATCTACTCTCGGGATCCAACGAAATCCATGCAAACGATTGAAGATGTAGTGAAAAAAAAGTCTGATTAAAAAACATTTGTAATAATCTATAAGATCTTTAAAAATAGTAAAACGAGGTAGAGTTAATTAAGTAGTAGTTGAGCTGTCGTTAAACACATGATAGCCTCAATCGGCTTAGGGAACCTTTGCCGCGTATTAGCAAGTCGGTAAGGTCACTAACCTCATTCCATTGCCAGTTTGTTCAATGATATTGACATTCACAATCTTGACTAACTACGTACATCAATTGAACTTGATAATGAAGAAGACTATATTCCGATCTGTTTTCTTAAGCATGAAAAAAAAGAATTATTCTTGACCCATATTTGTTGTTCATTCAACAATTCAGGGAGTGACTTGTGTAATGAGTAATGTAAATGTTAGATTTATTATGTTTTACGACTTGTATGGAATACGAAATATGTCTTGGTATAATAAATTCCAGCTGAATATTTGTACAAAACCTTTGCTCAGTGAACGACGTCACGTTCGTTTGTGATGTGTGACAGTATTGTTCCAATTGGTGAAATATGAGACTACTATCTTGATTATTCTACGTGATAACGTATGTTATCTGTTATCTCGCTTCGCTGTTTAAAATACATGAACATTTAATTTTGATTTCAATGTATTTATTGTGTATACCAATATTAAATCATATTTGTAAAACGTTTTCGCATCAATTTTCCAGTCGGATTTGTGTAGAGTTGGCCGAAACTCAGCTAAAAGATGAGATATTCATTAATGCAAAATAACCTTGTGGAGACGCTGTTAGTATAGAAATTAACGCCAAGGCTGGGGTGGCAAAACCGCAACCATTTTCCGGCTACCCACTGTGAAATGTATTTTCCTCGAAACAACTTAAAACTGTATCATAAAGTTTATTGTATCTCTGTGAATAATGCTGACTCACTGTTAAACTATAGAGATGATATTGATTTTCGAGTTTGTAATTCTTGTTTTCTAAACGTTAGCGATTTTGCGACCCAGTTACAAACTCTCCACTCTTTGAGTAGAAGCTGAGAGTCGACCAAGAGCTTCTGGACGTCCGGCGACCACTTATAAAAACGGAGATTATACTGTAAATTCTCATTCAAGTGATATCGATCTTTGCCAAGCTTTGTATTCACATAATTTCGTCGCAAGCATTGCTCAAAAAGTGAAAGTAAAGAAATTTGCTATCTCACAGTAACTCGCGTAAACGATGCCTCAGAGCATTAAATTAATATTTCAAATTGTTCGCAAATTGTAAGGACATTGTTCCATTTTCCTTTTTGGAATCGTTTATAATAAATTGGGTTTGTATAGTCACGTTTAGCTACAATAGCGTGTCTGATAAGATAAAGAATATTTGTAACGAAATCCGCCTCTTTTACTGTGGTTGTATGAAACTTCGGTTTAAATAGCAAAATATGTAGATGTTTTTTACAGCTCGTATTTTTCGGGCATTGACTCCAACACTTCCGATGTTAACTGCCGTTAAACCAAGGTTCTCGAGTAATTCGGTTACCTTGAACCTTCTACGGATGTGATGACTGAAATGGCGACGCCATTTTTGTTTTTCACTGCATTCCACGTTACTGCAATTTACGGACCTCCGGCGAAACGGATAGTATTTTAGACTTTAATGTGCTCGTGTATTTTAAAAGAGGTTTTAAATTGCTTTTTCCGGGTTTTCTTTTTCGTTAGCTCGTGTCGTTCGTTGCTAGAGGGGTTGAAAATGAAATATGTTCTAAGTTTTACTCGATCTAGGGAATATACCGTACCGGTAACGTAACGTGTAAAAGAAACTCGATGTAACGTGGTCTTGTAATGTCTCTACATTTTTAGCAAGCGTAATTTTCTATGTACATTTATTACTTCAAATCTTCACCAAACAGACGCTACTTATAGCTTACTTTCTTCAAGTCACAAACTGTATTTTATATCTTAAACAAAATTGTTAAGAAGTTTGATTTGTCTGAAACGTTCATTTCTGACATTTAAAAGACCTAATAAGTGTGATAAACTTAGTTAAAGATAGGTCTTAAGTTATCTGAATTGTGTAAGTATTATCGAAATAAATTATTCCGCATGTTTAGTTGTTACGCAACAAGATAAGTTACATGGTAGGTACCTAAACTACTTAAGGACTTTTTATTTAAACATTGAGAGGCCGAAAGAGAGAAGATAAAATTTTTGAATTAAGGAATTTCCTCCAAAATACCTAGTGCTTGAAATATCCGCCGAGTTGGATAAAAATATCTCTTCAAGAATGTCTGTAATTTGGCTCACTGGAAAGTTTTAATTGAACTTTAGACATCAGATTAATGTCTAACTACCTATTTTTATAGAAAAATATATTTTATTATAAGAACAATTGTTTAATTAAAGTGAAACATTGCTCTTTGTTCCATTTTTATTAGTGGCAATTATTGAAGATGGGTATTGCTTGTTAACTATCGTGTCATTTCATACTAGGTACAAAAAAATTAATCGATAATCTTTAAGAATCTTTACTCGACTTATTTACTCGTTTACTGACGTGTCCTCAAAAACCCTATTGCCCGCAATTTAATATTTTTGTAAATCCTTATCCTTTTATATTTGAAGAGGACTTCGACACGTCTTGTTCAAGTTTTACATAATAAGATTAAATACATACTAGCTTTACTTGCTTATACATTATAGGTAAAAAAAAAACAGGCAACTGTCTGACTTTGGCATGACCCTTGCGTGCGTAGTTCATTTCGGAGTCCTTTCATTCCATGGTTCAACTATGTTAGCAATATTATATTAGAATAACAAGCTCTTAAAGTCCAACATATAAGTCATACCAACACGATCGATGTGTAGTTAATTATATAAAATACTAGCTTTTCGCCCGCGGCTTCGCCCGCGTCGATGTCGTTATATCGTGTTTCCAGGAGAACTCTTCAAAAATCCGGGATAAAAATGTTCTTTCTTAAGGTCAACTCTACCTCTATACCAAATTTCATGAAAATCGGTTCAGTGGTTTAGACATGAAAGCGTAACAGACAGACAGACAGAGTTACTTTCGCATTTATAATATTAGTAGGGATGGTTCTTTGTCCCTCGTTCACGCAGAAATCACTGAACGGATTTTCGAAGACGGTACTTGGTACACAGACAGTTTACAACTAAGATTAACAGATAGGATAGTTTTTATCCCAATTTTATGTGCCCGCGGGATCATTTTCGATTTGTCCCCTTTGCGTCCTTTGCCCGCGAGCAATAGTTAGTTACACTAAAATAAGTCGGGTTACTCCACGAAATGAAATGGCGTTTTCTTAATACCTGAGCGTTTTTTCATTGTCCATGGCTACTAGGGCTGGAAATATTGAATTCTCAAATCGCCAACCCACAGTGAGTTAGCTTCTTGAAAAATGCTATTCTCCATCCTCCATTATTATCTAGAAGTGGCATGTGGCCACAAGCGGGACGTAAACAGGCTATGTTTTTTTCTAAATTTAAAGAATACCTAACAAAAACAGGAGTCATACTCATAACGTATGAAGCAGGTGTCGCCAAATTTCCGTAGTTTGTTATCAGTGGCATAGTGATAAGATTGTTTACTGCAATCTTTTAATCAGACCTCATTTTGTCAGGAAAGTGTCTGTAAATTGTACAAATTATATTTGAACACCTCTAGCTAGTGCTATACTAAGTTTTATTGCTAAAAGTGATGTTGATACTATTTGACGTAGCTATAGGATAATATTATTATAGCTGTATATTATTTTGGCGGTAAAACTATTGAAAAATATTTGATCTTCTATATCACATTTAATATATTCTTACGAAAGAATATTTCGATCTTTATCCACATGATTATTATATTCCATCACATGATTTCTCCCCATTTACATAATGTTATTACAACTTTTAAGAGTAACTTACGCTATATAAACACGTATTGATGTATTGCATTGGATACTGAACGTGGCACACTACCATTTATCAGTATCGCACCACTAGGCATCACGCGATGATAAAGCCTATCTCCCCCGATAACTGAGGTCGAGAGTTTAACACACACTGTTTTAATAATAATAATAATAATAATAAATCTTTATTTCAGACCAGGTCCATATAAAAAGTAGGTAACACAAAACATCAAAGAAATAAAATAAAATACAAATTACAACACAGTGTGAAGGCTTAACCAGTGTCTTAGCAACTGAGAGTCCCACCTATCAGTCAATACGTTTAGGACGCTATTGGTGCTAGTCCGCACTCGGTGAAGAAGTGAAGCACTGCGTTTTCTGATGATGGCATTAAAACCATCAGTGTGCGCGTCAGCAAACATGCCCGAGGCACTGCAGAACCGCGGCAACCTGAGCAGCGTCCTAAATGTATTGTTGTATTGTACACGCAGGGCGTTATACGTCATCCGCGTATAGTTTACCCACAGAGAACACGTATACAATGACTGGCAATAGGCTTTAAACAAAGTCACTTTTACCGAATCACTGCATCGCCGAAACCTGCGGGCCAACATATTGCTTCTGACCGCCAGCGCCCTACGTTCCCTCTCCAAGTCTTTATCATCCTTCAAGTCCTCGGAGACCCAGTGACCGAGATACTTGAAATTCGAGACTTGCTTCAACTCGCTACCACTTAAGGTGACAGGAACTGTTGCATAACTTTTGTTGCTAGCCTTAAATATCATAATCTCACTCTTTCTCGAATTGTATTTCAGTCCATGAGCCTCCGCATACACTTCACATATTCTAACTAACTTTTTTAACGCTGCCATTGAAGGGCTCAACAGTACCATGTCGTCTGCGTAGCTTATGTTGTTAACACAAACACCGTCTATGTGACATCCGACGCCGGTACTGTTGAGCTCACCAATAAGTCCGTTCATATACAGGTTGAAGAGTCTGGGTGAGGTCAGGCCACCCTGTCTCACTCCACAATTCAACCTGTACACTGCTGATGACGCCCCAGCCCATTTCACTACATTAGTCTGATTGTTGTACCAATGTTTCAATAAGGACACAACCTCCTGGTTACAAGACGTTTCATCTTCCAACTTTTCCCATAACTTTCTGTAAGAAACGAGGTCGAACGCCCTTGACAGGTCCAAAAAGCAAGCATACACCGGCGTCTTTCTGGTCACGTAGTACTGAACAGTCTCCTTGAGGCACATGATAGCACTCTCTGTTGACAAACCTGTCCGGAAGCCAAATTGTTGGTCGTGGAGGTTGATATGTTTATTCAAGTGCTGGTCAAGCAGACTGTCCAATACTTTGGCCACTATTGTGGCTAAAGATATCGGCCTGTAATTTGATATATCCGAGGCATCTCCACTCCTGTTTTTAATTATGGGAATTACAACTGTATGCATTAACCGATCTGGTAGGTATGAATGGCTAATACAGAGATTAAAAAACATTGTTAAAATCCGCGGTAAATGAGCTCCTGCGTACTTTAGATGTTCTATACTTAGACCATCATGACCTGGTGACTTGCCTTTGACCATACCTCGGATAACATTCTTCACCTGCTTATTAGTGAACCTGACAGCGACATCCGACTCCGCACTTTTACATCTCTTTACGTCCTTGTGAGTGTCTGTAGGAGACAAGGAGTCTATCTTTAACTGAAGACGAAACGCTTCAGCTATTTCAGTTGGTTCATGAATGCCAGAAACACTCACGGGATGGCCAGGCTTCGGATTTAAGCTATTTGTATTCTTCCAAAAATTTTTAAAATCTTTCTTGTTATGTTGATCTGCAATTTTATCCATTTTAATCTGTTGTTCATTATTTTGACACCATTTAATTTCTGTTTAAATATAATTCTAGAATTACACATATCATTATATTTTTCTCCCGAAGTCGGTTTCCCACTAGCTAACCAATCTATGTAACAACGCCTGGCAATAACGTGACTATCTCTGACATGTTTGTTCCATCCTGTGACATACTTTTTACGCTTGTGTATTTTACAACATTGTTTACTCGCTTTTGAAGCTTCTGTCAATACTGTAACTAAATCATTGTACATTTTATCTAATATTACTCTATGGTTAACGTTATCACAAAATCTATCTGCACATTCACTACATTGCTCAGGAAAATCAATAAACTTAAGCTGTGAGTTACATATATTAATATATTTCTTAATTTGACTACTGTCCCTGTCTCCCCATATAACCTTGTTTTTACTATAACTAATTGAAACAACTTTGGCTTTAACTAAATCTAAATTGCACTCCATAAGGACAGGGTAATGGTCTGACCAATAAATATCATACAAAATTGAAATATTTAACACAGAGAGCCGCGCGGCACTCGTCAGCACGCAGTGGTCGAGCCATCTTCGCGAACCGTGCGCGTCGCTGACAAACGTATACGACTCTGGTGGCAATAGTTCTATATCCGCGCATGACCACCTCTGTTCAATGCAAAAACTACTTAGTTCATTATAAAATAGCTCACCCGGGTGGGCATTAAAGTCCCCCAACATGTACACTGACTCTACACTGTTGTTTTCGATAATTGCATTAATTTCGCACAAAGTTTCGGTGAATTCTAATAAATTATCAATAGAGTTTGTAGGCATGTATACAGAAAATACTAGTAAAGAGCGATTATTTATGCCTAATTTCACCGCACATAAACGCACACTGGTACACTCGATGACTGTGGCTATTGGGAACACGTCCTTCTTCCAAAGTAAAGCCACACCCCCATATGGCCTGCCTCTCAGTATACCGGCCGAAGTATCCACTGCTGACTTGCCGGTGTATGCAAAACTGTCGTCTATACTACCCAAGCAAGGGATATCATGCGGTAGGAGCCAAGTCTCTTGCAAGGCTATGACATCCGCTGAGTTACAAATTCGCCTGACACATTCTTTCGAGCGGCTCACTCCTTTACAATTAAAACTAATTAATGACTCATTTCTAATCCCCTTAATCTTTTACGGACTGCTTGATCATATGGCAAATGATTCACATTATTACTTTAAGAATACAGTCAATGTCACCTGGTTTAGGAAACCACTGAGTTTGTGCCTCTGGACGATGCAGATGTATGCCTGTGTGTGTGTGTGTTTGTAAAATACATATTTTTATGCATTTGTAGCGCTATGTAGAAACCAACAGCTTTAAGCAGCCGGTATAAAACGGGTATAAGATTGTTGTTATTGTTGTTGTGTATATATCTTGATTGATATTGTTAAAAACAAAATTCTTGTTAAAACGTGTCGAAATATTTTTCAGTGCATAAAAGTCACAATAGTGTATAAAACAAAACTTTAATGGATATTTTTGCAAAAAAGCTCCAAGCTCTGCAATTAGCAGCATGTTCCTTTCATATTTTTACATTCATTATTTTTTACTCGTATTGTTCGAACAACAACGCGAGACGTGAGAATTATTAAAAAAACAACAACATAACTGCACTTTTAATAGCACATCTCTACAAAATTACGTGTAGAAAGATATTGAACGTAAATATATAAAAGTAAGTAACGATCTGGAATTAAATCAAGGAAGTGCTGGCAACTTTTATGAATAATTGGACTTTTAAATAGGTTTTCCTTAACGTAGAAGCCTGAGTATGGTATATTTATTCTGTAAGATGGCAATTACGAAGTTTTCCAACGCCCAGAAAACCTTGTTACAAGGAGATCAGGGCTTCCTACTTGAGGTACATACTCTAAGCGACCTTGGATATAACTGCCACACATTTATTTTTTTTATTTCCACTGTTTAATGGATTTTACGTAAGACGGTCGTATTGTCTCATTTATTAATAAAAAAAACTTGGACAATGAATAATTATCGTTTTAGAACTACTTATTTATTTTTTACTGGCAAGAAACGTTTAAGATTACCTTGTTTTTATTACTTGTTCTAAAGACAGGTCAGAGGTATGTGGGATAATATAAACAATAACTAAAATTCTATGATTTGTTCCATTTGGTAGTAAAAAAATTTAATACACGATGTAAATATAAATTTGAATAAAAACCAAACTTCAATTTTTTTCACAAATGGCTGACAACGCTCGCGTTGTTGGGTGTCAATAAATTGATAGAGACAGGTTTGGAGTGAATGACCTATCTCAAACGTCACGAAATGTATTTCTTTGACCAATGACGGCTTGGCACATGACAGATGAGGTTGTGGCTGTCTCGCAAATTGTTTTTTGGTAAATTAATACGTACGTGTTATTTGTTGTGGCTGGTTTTTGTAACAGTATAATATTCATCTCTTTGAATTTGTAGAGACATGTCACCGTTATTGAATGTCATAAAGTTCTATTTTTTATAAGAAACTTGTTTTGCGGTATCTTAGATTTTATTGCTTAGGCGAATCATAATAGATTAATCAATTTAAAGGAAAACCATGTTTATATATTTTTAGTATCTAATCAAACCTATGTATTACGTATTTGGAAAATACGCACGTTTATATTAAATCGTGGCCCCGTTGTTAGAATAATATTTTATAAACAGTTACAACCCTCCTATTGGTTGACTGGTAGAGAATGGTTATGTCCGCAATTGTACTTTCATGAATAAGAAAGAAGTAATAAATAAATAATAACAACTTACACAGAAAAGTAGGTATCTATATAATCTACAATTTGCATACAATACATTACCTGTCGTATTATTTATTACATTATCAAAGTTCCCTTATCAGTGTCTCGGAAACTCTTTTATCTCAGTTACTGACACAACAATGATCGAGACACGTGTATAAACGTGTTTTGCCCGACTTACTGATGTAGTTTCATAAAAGTGATAAAATAATAAAACGTTGCTAAAGTTTATAATAACATGAAGATTAAATATGAACGTCATTACCTATGTGTGTTTTTGAGTTTATAAGTCTCTGATAATTATTGCAGGCTTCTATAAAAAATATAGTTTTTTTAATCTGCAATGTTACAATGTTAGAAACATAATACCAATAGAAAACTTTTAACTTATAATAATCATGTTTCTTTTGAATAAGTGACGAGACTTTGGCTTGTTGGATCAAAACATTTGAGCGATTCGTAAGCGAGTTAGCGTTCGAAAAAATTAAACTGATGTCATATTAGCAGGCCTATTTAGGTGCGCTAAGAGGTTATTATGATGGATAATTGAGTGGACGACCTTGTTAATGTGACAATCACTTACTCATATTTGAAACCAATAATGTATTTTATGTGTTACAATTTTCTTATTTGTTTTAGAAGAGTAATAGTAGGTGAGTAAAACAGTCTAAAGTCTAAATATTATTAGAATCAAACTTAAGGTACAAGAGAAATGTTATATTGACTCATAGAAAAGAGTTTATTACCGCAATAAAACATCGAAACAAACCAAGAGAAAATCGTTGAAGGTAAAAATAATATGATTGAATAACCGTGGTACTACCGTAAAGTATTTTTTTATACCATAATGTCCCCGATAAGTCGCTTCTTTCTGTCGAAATTAAATTATGTTTTCATCTTTTATGCCCACTCTTTCTGGTAAAGGGCAAGGACGATTATATAAAAATAAAGGTGAGCATGTTTTACGTCTTTCAACTTCATCAATTATTTAGAGAGATGAAACATTATTTTCTTTATGAGGAACAGTGTCAGATGATTCCATTGAGATTTAAATAATCACACTACACTGATAAACCAAGGGTTTTTTTTTGTAATTGTTCACCTGTATGGATAAAAAATGAATAACTGATGAATAATAGTGGCCTGAGATGAGTCGAAGGATTATATCTGATAAACCGCGCGAAGTGTAGCTAGTTGTAAATATTTGAACTATTACCTAAATTGCTGTGACAAATATCTTTGACCGATTCCCAGCGATATTGTCTATAGAATAGTCAGAATTGTTTCGCACAAGATATTATGACAATGAAACGAATACTTGTAGCAAATATTTTCTCAGGTAACGTACTAATCTGTGTAGAAATGTGAAAGCGCGTCCTAATAAACTCTCGATCGTTTTACACTCTGCTGAACTTTACGAAGGCTAATGGGAACGTTCGTGCGAATTTCGCGAAAGTTAAAAAGAATACGTTTACAAATCCGTACTTTCAATTTTTATTTCTTCTATTCGGTAGATATCGATAAATAGTGCATGTGTCTACGACTTCAAAAATGTTAGGGTGTTTGTTGATACAGTTGTGATCATATCAAAGAGTATTTAATACTTGAAAGTACCATATTATTATGTATAGTCATTTAACAACAAATTTATTATAGATCACGATCATACCAAACATGTCAATTATGATTTATCTCTTTCGATTATTACTGCATTCAGTTCGAAACAGGTGGTTCAGGAAAACAGTGAGTTAATTACAGTTGAAGGTAACAGGTCAATGTTGAGCTATGATAACATTACCGTGTTTTTAATCTCTGGAAATCCCAGTTAACAAGGTTGAAATCCTATAGCCTGATATCGTCGATCTCGATAGTACTCGATACATAGAATTTCAAGTTTCAACTCTGTTTGTCAACTTTAATCGTAGAACAAGGTGCGATACCTAATACAGAAATAAGCCATGCTTTTAATCACGTTGAGTAGCTTATAATTGTAAGTGGAAACGCGTGTCAAATTGCTTTTGTAGTGCGTACTCGGCGACGATTGGACCCCCACTTTACCCGTGGGTGTCATGAAAGTCGAGTAAGGGATATCGGAGGGATATATTTGTATGAATGTCGTACCGGGAAAGTCAGGATTGTCCTTCGAACAATCTATTCAATAGTATTATAATAACTGCTCATCATCAGTTTATGGAGATGGGTTCTGTTACCACGTTTTATAACAACAGAAAGCCTCCTATGCAAAGCCTATTATTACATTTTATTGTCAAACAATAATAGGGGTCTTCCTGACCCTCTTTAGTATAAAATATAATGTAGCACGTTCCGTAATTTCAACATGAATAAAATTTGTTGTCCTTCAACCTAAACTTCGACCTTTCCCATTTGAATTACAAATATGAGTCCATACGCTAATTGGCGTAAGGTCACTAGCATAATACTAATTTATTCTCACCAACTGACCCTTAATACCGAGCAATGACCGCGTTATCAACATTATCCAATACACTAATCACCTTATTGCTATTGTAATTATGTCTTCTTGATAAGCAGTATTGAGCTAGAATTAATCATTCAATTAGTGTACATCAATAATGAGTATTTAGTGTGATGAATGGGCTGTGATTTGTCGAGTAATACGATTACCGTGATTGACTGATTTGGTTTTAGATTTAATTTTCTTGTTCCAAGATGCTTCCCTTTATATCGATTTCGAAACTACCCCTAGTCATTTTGATGGTCAAGGTTTCCACGTTGAACCAGGCTTATTAAGTGGAGTTATGCGAGAACAACAGAATGCGGGAGTGAATGAAGCGAGAGTGGTATTTCAGGAACGTAGCCAATCGGAATCCGTCGTGGCTCGCTGTTCCTTTGGGAACAGGTTTGTTGACCTTGGATTATATCACTTTATTTGTTAGAGGATAAATTAGAAGCCTGGATGAAAATGCGAGCTTGCTTGTCCCAGATATGAAATATACAAACAGTTGACATTTTGCGAAAAACATCAAATTATTCGACGAAAAATGTAGATCCGAAATTATAAAATCGAGACCAAAGAATAAGAAAATTTCGTTTCATGACTCGGAGAGGTCCAGCAAAAAACGTAATGACAATTTTATGGTGACAGTTTTAATATCAGAAGCTTTTACGCCGAAATCCGTGAGGCAAGTTAAATCTGTATTATGTAAGGTCGGGTTCACTTCACGCTTTCCCACGGTCTACGAAATAACAAAACCACTTTGATATGCTATCTGGCCACCTGAGACTTGGTTCACGAGAAATAAATGTGTAACATCGGTTTAAACTATTAGACTAGGCACAGCAAACAAAAATCGCACTATAGTTTTTTAAATGTAAAGCGAAAATGCGATTTATACAGTCTTATCGGGAAACACAATAGGAAATCTATTGTGTTGGCATATTAACATATTTTGTACGGTACAGACTGAATGCCGTCACAATAGTTTATGTGAACTATAAAAAGTATATTGTGTTTTGTCTGTGTGTTCGCTTCTGTGACCTTGACCTGTCGATGAGATAAATTACGACGGGTATTTTTAATCCAAGGTTGCTGTTTATGTTACTCGTAATTTCGTGGTAAATCCTCTTGGATTTTTTCCGCTGACTGCCTAAAACCGTTTCGGATATTATTATATGTAACAAACAGTCTCTGAGCACGTTTTCATTTTATAACTTTGACGTTCTCTAACCACTTTTATCAGATCTCAATGTGTGCCAATAATGTTTTACTTAAGAAATTGATTTTCTATCGCTTTTTTTTTAGGTTTTACGCACTTTTTTTGTCATGATCGCCATGCTTTTAAATCACTGAATAAAATATTCTCTATTTTCCCCTTCTATTACAAATATATATATCCGATGTTAAACTAAACCGGTGAAGGAGCAAATTATTATCAGTAAATACGTTTCTATCATAAACTAAGCTGGCAAAGCAAATTTAATTGAATTTTTAACAACATTGATTAGTGTCAAATAATTATTGAACGGCCTTCGATAAACCAGTGTTTAGTGCATCGATACAGCAGTGTTCGTGTTTATATACAATTATAATTAATTTTAACTGATACCTAACAGTATCATAGAAACATGTTTTTTTTAATTGATTACCTGCTCAGGATTAATTATCTTAGCATTTAGAATTATGAATTATGTTTTCATCGTAAGTTTAAATAAGAATTAACAAAAAATTTTCAGCTAGCCTTACACCAATATAAATACAATATGTTCATATGTTATTTCACCCGTTTTTATTAAACAATATAAAAAAAAATTATCTCTTGTTAATGAAATTAAATAAAGTTGTACATGGTCAAAGACAAAAAAGCAGTCTTAAATTTTCGCATCGCTGTATCCGAAACTCCTTTGTACCTAGTTTTATGTAACAACCGGCCGAATACTGAAACGTCAATCACTTTCAAGTCGCCGTTAATTCTCAAGCTATCTCTTTCATTTTAAAGTGAAAAGTAGCGACAGGTAGACTTCCAAGAACGTTTTAAATTCACGTTTTGATAATTGAGAAACATTTGTATTCATTCTTCTATAAACACTCCATTTCATACGTAATTTCCATTTCAAACTAAACCTTTATGTAATAGAATTTTTACCGATGAAATATTGGAATGTACTTTATCGTAACAATAACCTTTGATAAAATCTCTTATCAATTGACGGAAAACTGGCGTTGATAGATATGGCGCCGCTGACTATCCTCCAAGTATGTTCAATGTGTACATAAATTAAAGTGCGAATTTTAAATGTGGGTTGGTAGTTTTTTATAAGTAAACCGACACGCGCTTTAATTAATTTAATTCTTGAGACGCGGGGGCTTCACAAACCAGACTTTGGCTGAACAATAATTCGTGTAGCACACAAACTGATGCCCTACGCAGGGATCGAACCCGCGACGCGTGGCGTTTCCTGGGTTTGGAGTGGTGACCTCAACCACTCGGCTATCCGTAGCATTTAGTGTCATCGGTTTAGACGTGAGACGTATTTAAGACTGATATGCGCATCCAGTGACCCACAGCTAAGCCTAAGGTTATTAAGCCCGTGTGCGCGGACGCACTTGTATTAAAGATGAAATTTGTCTGATCAACTTTTGGATAACTCTTTTATGCACAGTGATTCTGCTCAAGCTAATTTGACCTTTATCATAAATACAAAACAATGCATTTATTGCTCTGGCATCGAGGTATTTTTATGTACCCAACAAAGTACGGGTTAAGTTGAGTACTATAATGATTTTAATTGACATCCAGTAGTAATCTGAATAGCGTGTTTAAAATTTTAATGATCATTTTCTGTTAATAGTGGCCATAGTTATGTGAACCGCTGAACTTAACATGTCTGACCATGATCATTATAATAATATAGCCGTATTATCCATAACTACTAGGATTATTTATTACTATACCAATTAAATCGTATTTATAACGTATTTTCCCCCTAAATTGTTTTTATTTTATTACCTTTAATGCTTTTTGGTGTACCAGTAACATCAAAGACAAAGCATAATTCTGACGAAATTGTTATAAAAGTTATTTGAACGGTATTTATCAGTAAACCCCAGGAAAACAGCCACAGCCTGCGTTGTCCTGTTAAACAAAAAGTAGACTCATTATTGTTTAGCATGAAAGTTAATCTACAACATTTGATAGGCTACCTACCATTGCGTGCTCTTTTCAATCAAGTGCAGTAGATAACCGTGGATTTATTTCATTTCTTTTCCATTCACATACTTTCTATGAAGTCAAAATAAACACCAATATTGAAAAAATCTATATTTTGTTTCAGATTCGAACTGCGACGGACTCTTATGATATGGAACTGTTCGTTAGCAGCTTTTAGTATCATGGGCGCCTGCCGGACGCTGCCCGAATTCATCCACGTGTTACGGAATTACGGGATCTATCACTCTATTTGTGTGCCAAGGTAAGGATATGTTATAAGCCTAAAAGGAAGTACGAGACGAATCACACATTGTTAAAAGTTTAACATCGCTGGTTTTTGGTGAGGTCCGTCAAAGATCCACATTA
>NW_020800029.1:0-17876 GCF_003590095.1 Trichoplusia ni
TTAACCCTGAAGATAGTCTGCGTAAAATTGACGCATGCATTCTTGAAATATTGCTCTCTCTTTCTAAATAGCGCGAATCCGTCGCTGTGCGTTTAGGACATCTCAGTCGCCGCTTGGAGCTCCCGTGAGGCGTGCTTGTCAATGCGGTAAGTGTCACTGATTTTGAACTATAACGACCGCGTGAGTCAAAATGACGCATGATTATCTTTTACGTGACTTTTAAGATTTAACTCATACGATAATTATATTGTTATTTCATGTTCTACTTACGTGATAACTTATTATATATATATTTTCTTGTTATAGATATCGTGACTAATATATAATAAAATGGGTAGTTCTTTAGACGATGAGCATATCCTCTCTGCTCTTCTGCAAAGCGATGACGAGCTTGTTGGTGAGGATTCTGACAGTGAAATATCAGATCACGTAAGTGAAGATGACGTCCCAGAGCGATACAGAAGAAGCGTTTATAGATGAGGTACATGAAGTGCAGCCAACGTCAAGCGGTAGTGAAATATTAGACGAACAAAATGTTATTGAACAACCAGGTTCTTTCATTGGCTTCTAACAAAATCTTGACCTTGCCACAGAGGACTATTAGAGGTAAGAATAAACATTGTTGGTCAACTTCAAAGTCCACGAGGCGTAGCCGAGTCTCTGCACTGAACATTGTCAGATCTCAAAGAGGTCCGACGCGTATGTGCCGCAATATATATGACCCACTTTTATGCTTCAAACTATTTTTTACTGATGAGATAATTTCGGAAATTGTAAAATGGACAAATGCTGAGATATCATTGAAACGTCGGGAATCTATGACAGGTGCTACATTTCGTGACACGAATGAAGATGAAATCTATGCTTTCTTTGGTATTCTGGTAATGACAGCAGTGAGAAAAGATAACCACATGTCCACAGATGACCTCTTTGATCGATCTTTGTCAATGGTGTACGTCTCTGTAATGAGTCGTGATCGTTTTGATTTTTTGATACGATGTCTTAGAATGGATGACAAAAGTATACGGCCCACACTTCGAGAAAACGATGTATTTACTCCTGTTAGAAAAATATGGGATCTCTTTATCCATCAGTGCATACAAAATTACACTCCAGGGGCTCATTTGACCATAGATGAACAGTTACTTGGTTTTAGAGGACGGTGTCCGTTTAGGATGTATATCCCAAACAAGCCAAGTAAGTATGGAATAAAAATCCTCATGATGTGTGACAGTGGTACAAAGTATATGATAAATGGAATGCCTTATTTGGGAAGAGGAACACAGACCAACGGAGTACCACTCGGTGAATACTACGTGAAGGAGTTATCAAAGCCTGTGCACGGTAGTTGTCGTAATATTACGTGTGACAATTGGTTCACCTCAATCCCTTTGGCAAAAAACTTACTACAAGAACCGTATAAGTTAACCATTGTGGGAACCGTGCGATCAAACAAACGCGAGATACCGGAAGTACTGAAAAACAGTCGCTCCAGGCCAGTGGGAACATCGATGTTTTGTTTTGACGGACCCCTTACTCTCGTCTCATATAAACCGAAGCCAGCTAAGATGGTATACTTATTATCATCTTGTGATGAGGATGCTTCTATCAACGAAAGTACCGGTAAACCGCAAATGGTTATGTATTATAATCAAACTAAAGGCGGAGTGGACACGCTAGACCAAATGTGTTCTGTGATGACCTGCAGTAGGAAGACGAATAGGTGGCCTATGGCATTATTGTACGGAATGATAAACATTGCCTGCATAAATTCTTTTATTATATACAGCCATAATGTCAGTAGCAAGGGAGAAAAGGTTCAAAGTCGCAAAAAATTTATGAGAAACCTTTACATGAGCCTGACGTCATCGTTTATGCGTAAGCGTTTAGAAGCTCCTACTTTGAAGAGATATTTGCGCGATAATATCTCTAATATTTTGCCAAATGAAGTGCCTGGTACATCAGATGACAGTACTGAAGAGCCAGTAACGAAAAAACGTACTTACTGTACTTACTGCCCCTCTAAAATAAGGCGAAAGGCAAATGCATCGTGCAAAAAATGCAAAAAAGTTATTTGTCGAGAGCATAATATTGATATGTGCCAAAGTTGTTTCTGACTGACTAATAAGTATAATTTGTTTCTATTATGTATAAGTTAAGCTAATTACTTATTTTATAATACAACATGACTGTTTTTAAAGTACAAAATAAGTTTATTTTTGTAAAAGAGAGAATGTTTAAAAGTTTTGTTACTTTATAGAAGAAATTTTGAGTTTTTGTTTTTTTTTAATAAATAAATAAACATAAATAAATAGTTTGTTGAATTTATTATTAGTATGTAAGTGTAAATATAATAAAACTTAATATCTATTCAAATTAATAAATAAACCTCGATATACAGACCGATAAAACACATGCGTCAATTTTACGCATGATTATCTTTAACGTACGTCACAATATGATTATCTTTCTAGGGTTAACGGCAACAATTACAATTGTGCAATTAAATCGATATTCGGAACGCCTAGTGTACTAATTTCAGTACAATAGAGACAGCTAAAATAAACACAAATATATAACATTATTTTTCTTTTAATCCTAGAAAGTTAACGAGATAAAAAGTGTAGACTTTGGGAAGATTAGAGATTAGTGACCGTTATTATTATAATTTAAGTTTCTGATGTTAATTTAAAAATAATAATACCTTCTAGGTATCAAACAATCTACAAATATCATTATCTTTCGGTCGAATCGAACGTTCAAAAGTTTTAACCTCGTGGAAAACTTTCCCATTAATATAGATGACTGAAACTTTCAGTAACGTAGCCGTTATTACCCGTCATTTTATGCCTCGCATCTTTTGTCACTATCAAACCAGGAATGGAAGTTTTCAGCAGGTTTTCATGAAGCTATGTGTCATATATCTAGCTGTAATTAGTCACTGGAGTAAACATAATAACTTGGTTTTGTTATAATTGGTTGTATACAGAGGTATTCAATGAATCATTGATGTTTCTTGAATGAATTATTATAATTGTTATGAAATGTATTTTCCTCAAAATAATAGCGTAAAGTTTATTAGAGTCTTGAAACTATTAGTCACTAGTCGATTTTTTAAATGGTTTATTTAGAAAAAGAAAAACAAGTATCAAATCTCATTCTTTCAACGACTTGATAGTCTATTGTTTTTAAACAGCAATCTGCGACCTTATGTTTTACGCGAATAGATAAGATCTATCACTTGTCATTATATGATACAGTGCAAGTGTTTACAAGAATTCAACACAATTCTTAGAAGCACTTACTCATTCTACAATTCACAAGTTACAATTACCTGTTGAATGTAAAGTTCCTCGCCGACAGCCCCGGAGTCGACGAGATAGCTGTCATCGCAGGGTCGCTGGTACAAGTAAAAGAAATGCTCGTGCGCCACCACGCTGGACAACACCTTCCCGTTATACACAGGGGGACTGAATGGATCTATTTCACTGGAGTTTGTGAAAGTACAACCGTTATAAATTGCCTGACCGCGCTGGCAACACCTGTGCACACAAATCCGTCCGATGCAGGGACAACCCCATCGTATTGTTGTACCGTTTTCATCACTCTCGTACCACGTCCCGCTCTTGTATTCCAAATCCTCAAAGATTACTGACCGATTCTCATACAGAACGCCATCCGTAATGTCCACGCTCTGTACTTTGGGGCACGGCGTACTCTCTACACTCGCCAAAATCAAGATTTGGGTCACCACTAACAAAATCGTCTTCATCTTGAGTCACTCACTTTAACACTCACTAACTTTTAAAGTTTACACTTCTTGAGTCCTTACGCGCGGACGCGAATCAAACATTTCAGGAAAACAAAAAAAAATATAAGGATGTATCAAAAAATATGCTTGTAAAAGAATTAAATCGGTACTGGAACGGCTATCACTGTTGAAGTGTTCATTATCTGAGCACTAGTGAGGTAATTTGATGTATCATTTGAGTAGTGATAAGAGATAAGCGGAGGTGTATGGCGTGCTGCAGCCGCGCCGTGTGGTTCCCGACTGGCGCGGGCTGGACGCCTGGCGCTGGACCCTGTGGGCGCACCCGTCTTCACCCGGCCTAAAGCATGACGCTCACAACTTATCAACGTTGTTTACGCACTTACTTTGCGGTTAGGCCACGGCAAATCCGCAAACAATTAATGTAATTTCACTTTTATTAAAATTGACGTTTGTTGTTCTCTAATTATTCATATTTATTTACGTTCGTCGCTTTAGTATACGTATACGTAACGGAAATAACACTGCGCTCTGCAAAATTGGTTTAAAGAGTTTTGTAATTTTTAAATATGAGTTCGACGCGGCTAATATTTATAATGAAATACAAATAACATAATGGAATAGAGGCGCGTTAAAGGAAGTACAAGAGTCACAAGTTTGAGTTCGGTAAAGAACATTCTATTATTTGTCTTCAATTCATGGAACCTCTATCTTATAGCTTATAATTTGTTACTGGCATCCCATATGCGACTATCTTGTTGAAATGCATACTTACCTCTTTTCTCTTCTCTCTCTAGTATTATTGAGGCCCCGCTTCACTTTACTTCGTTTTGCTATGTGGCCTAAAATATTATGTCGTAGATTATAAATCAGAATGTTATGTTATGTCGTATGTCGTTTGTTTCGTCATTTTTTTCTCAGCGTTGTTAGATAGGCAATGTTGGCTCCAGCGTTCTCAAAAAAGACATGTAAAAGTGATAAAATATCCTATTTCACAATATAATGATTTTACGTTAAAGAACACATAGCTGACGTCAAACACCGCCGCTCAACGAAGTCTGCAGTCGCCGAACATGCTGAAGGTTCCAGCCATTATATTAGATTTGACCAACCACAGATCCTCGCTAAAGAATCCAAATTCCTACCTAGGATGTTTCGCGAGGCTATTGAGATTAAAAAAACACCCTAATTTCAATAGAGAAGATGGCTGGAAGATATCACCTACTTGGGATCCAATAATAAATAAACTCAAGGCCAAACCCAAGAGCAGCGCTGCAAGACATCAAGACACAGTGAGCTCATACTGCGTAGGTCGGACCACAAATAATTAATTAAAATATGAAGGTAGAACGAGCAACATCTTCTGTCAAGACGAACGCCATCTCAGTCTGCCCGTGACCATGATACCTGCAATGGTTTCGAAACGTCGGGAACTAAAATCTAAAATTAAACCGCGATAAAATCCGTAAAAGTAGTTTCATTTCAATATAATGATGATGATATTTTATACCACAGGCAACATTCATTAACAGTAACATTAAGACATGCTACATAATAACCCTAATTGTTATCGAAATCGCTCGATCTATTAACAATCAATAATTACAAAGATCGGCAAAACACACACTAAATTATCTTTTAATTGAAGAATTTTAGAGTTGCTAAGATTCTGTCGCAAGGTAGAACCCCACGTAGGACAAGCGTTTGTGCGAACCATCAATGCTTGTCTAGTCTGCGTGTCTCTGACGATGTGACTTGAGTGTATGTGAAACCTCTCGCGACATGGGGATCACTTTTATCAGTGCGAGAATCTTTTTTTTATTGATAGAATTGCATGATCATTTGTGTGTTCACAATTCAAACCAACTTCTACTGTGAGCGAGCGTAGGCAGTTAATTGTATATCTTGGCCCCAATGGCCGATGAATGAATTAAAATTAGCTTAAAATAGCACTTTTCGTATTCTCTTAAGCATTTTTTCTACACAATAATAGTAAATTACGAACGGGGCGTCGTGGTCAATTCAAAGAATTTCCAATTATTGTGTTTGCAAAATGCTTAAGAGAATAGGAATAGTTTCAAATTCAAACCAATTGCCATTTTTTTTTTATCGACCGTTGTAAATTGCAGAATCGGGTCCCTGTACACTCTCGGCGACTAACTAAATACGTGAA
Organism: Trichoplusia ni; assembly: GCF_003590095.1. Taxonomy (NCBI): domain Eukaryota; kingdom Metazoa; phylum Arthropoda; class Insecta; order Lepidoptera; family Noctuidae; genus Trichoplusia; species Trichoplusia ni. The sequence continues at coordinate 5,943 of NW_020800029.1, forward strand.
TACTGAACACCACGTTATAGTACAGTTTGTATTGCCCAATTATATTAAAAACTAGAAATTGTGTTGACATAGAATCCCACAATACATGTCTGTAGGGTCCTTACGATTATTAAAGTTTTAGTCAAATTTTGGTATGTCCGCCCTCGATTTTAGTTCGTTACGGTTAGTAAGCAAAAAAAACATATTTTAAACTCGAATTCAAAGGTATTTTTCTTACAAGTTCTGGTAAATCGTAAACTACAGGTGAAATAATCTTTTTGAAATTCGATACGTACTCCAAAAGAGATTTTTTTCAAAATTAAAATCTTAAAGGTAAAGTTTAAGTTCAAAGTTCAACCCGCTCTGGATTTATAATATGTGGGTCACTATTCTTATCTCGAACTAGGTATTCGTCGGTTTGTTAATAAAAGACCGTTGTTTTTAATAAAAGAACTGATAAATTTCGTCTTTGAAATCCTTTTCCTTCGAGATCTTCGATCGCCTTTGGACTGGTACGGTTAAAAGTCAAGAACAATTTCACAGAAAAATCCAGAATTATTATTTTGTTAATGCAAAGGAATTTGCGCTAAACGTTACTTGATCCTTTCTTTTGCTTTTAAAATAATAAAAAATTGAAGAGTTTTAGTTTTTAGTAGCGGAACCATAACCGCCATCTAGCTATTGTTTTTAGAACTATATACTCACTGTGTTGCAACCGTTATAATTAGAAACACTAAAGTAAATTTACTATTACAACATCATAAAGAGTAAGTTTTTAATTAAAAGATTGAGAGTCTTCCTATGATTACGATTTTAAATAAAAATACAATTAAAGAAAGATCAAATTCCCATTAGTTTTTCATATCCCCCATAGATGGCTCTGTAACCACTATTCTGGGGAAGCTATTTCTTTAGTGATTTTCTTCAACTAAAAATATATATGAAGCATTAAGTTAATAATAAACAAGCAAGAATAAGAAAAAAATAATGTTTTAATGTATTTTTCATTCGATTGATTAAAATGTCATTTCCATTGAAGTCGCGTCATCGCTGCACCGTCACGAATAAATAGTGTCGTGATCGAATGATCAATTAGGTATAGTTAGTAATATTGTAGTAGGAAATTTTAAAATGATAACTGCCGTCATTTAATATGATTTTGGAAAAAAAAACTAGATTTATCAGCACTAGCTGTTTCACCTATTTACGCTATAGCACATTTTTTTATTTTTACGTCTCCTACACTGTTATCTACTAGTCGGGTTTTCCCCTTAACGTTTAGGAACAATATCATATGATACATTTTAATTTGGTTCTGTATAATGCGAATATACTTTTCATTTAAAAAAATATTGGCTCACTTTATGGGTACCTACGTAGTTTATGATTATATGTATATAAGTACTATGGTAGATATATTCAAAAATGTGTAATGTAATATGAAATAACGTATTTCAAAAATCAATTGTGTTCCACTGTTGGGCTCAATCCTCTTCCCATGTACGGAAGGTTTTAAGCGCTCTCAATTTACAACGGGTTGGCAATTACAGATAACAATATAACGCAATATTTGAAATCCTGTATTCCTCACGATGTCGATTTATGACGGATTATTCACAATTAAGTAATTAGATTTGGTACAATAAAGATCCGGTGCAACGGACTTCGCAAGGAAAATTTTTAAGAAAGAAACTTCTAATTTTTTTGTGTCCGAAAAAAATATAGTCTGAAAAATAATGTCATTATGCACATACTCACCTACTTACTTTGTATATTTTAAGTACTTAAAACAAACAAGTAACAATTTGGTTCTACCACCATCATCAACCACAGCCTTTTTCCCACAGATGGGCATAGATAGGCCTAATCTTTCTCGTGCAATTTGTACGATCCTGATTCACCTTCTACTATACCCAGCATTTTTTTCTTCAAATTACATAACAAAAGAGGTCGGAACATATTCGACACTACTTTTTACTCTATTTTTGAATTTATTTTGGGCATAGAGGGGTAAGTACCGACTTCTTTTTCAACGATATCTACGTTCTATGTGCATCGTTATCTCAATTTTAGGTGCAACTACATCATAACATACTAATGTTGGTCATGCGGGTATCTTTATTATAATTCGGCACGTCTAGATTCTAGACTTGTTTGTTTGCCAAAACAATTGATGAGCGTATCGTACATAATATCTATTATACATTGTTAGATAAGTACTCACGTAAGTTAATACATTTATATTATAATGATGCGAAGTACCTAAAAAGAAGTTTTTAATAAGTTTTCTGACTATAATTCAATATAGGTTGTTGAAAGAATTATCCTTCAGCTGAGTTAAGAACTAAATTTAAATTATGTTCGAGAGCGTTACGGAGTCTTTGTCTATGTTAAACTCATATATGTATGTATACGCATCTAACCAGACGACCTCTTATTAATAAAATATAAAATAATGAAGACCGCAGTAGAAATAATATTTGATGTATCATTTTTAATTGGCACATCTCTAAAATATAACTCCACTAATACGCAGTTGTTCGGTATATCCGCAATGCGCTGATCTCGAGACGGGGCTTCCCCCGATAATGTACTTTTAAGTCGAGGAAGGTACTACTGGATTCGAGTCGAATGATTCGTTTTATTTCTCACAAATATAAAAAAAAAACTGTTATCTTCAAAATGGGATGCCATTTCCAAATAATTATAATGAGTACGAGTATGGGAATAATAAGGTAGCCATGATCAATAATGTGAGATCTTAAAATAATAACTTTAACTCTATCGCCACTTGTCAGATCGACTTGTAAAAGAAAGTACTTGTTATAAATATTTAGTACAATCTCATTCTTTACAATGTCTTTTGTAATTAGCAAAATGCATAGATTCGAGGCGCTATATCTTATCATTTTTATCTGAGTCGAATCCGCTTTTGAAAAGTGAAAACAAAGTGAGTTCGGACTGCAGAGTAATTCTGAATGGGACCATGTATAAAAGGACAGATGAACGAGTGGCGGCAGGTCATTTTCTAGACTCAGAGCAAAAGTGCGGTTCAGTTGAACGCGACTACTGCTGAATATTTAGTGCGTTACTTTCCTAAGATTATAATCAAGTAAGTGCTTTGTGCTTTATTTGTGTTTAGATAGAAAAGTGTTGGTTCCTTCCTAACTTTTTTCGGTTATTGTTGTTGTTTCAATTTACAGTTTTTCATGAGGGCGTGGTAGCTAAACTACGACATTGTCTGTCAACGGTTTTAAATTAATATTTCTTAAATCTTTGTATGTCTAGCTATCCGGCACCATCTGATCGTTTTTGATAAAACAAAAGTGACTTGCAGTATTGCGTTGTAATTGAATTGTTGATTAAGTTTCATACAAAATGGCGGCTTCTACCCTGACTTCATCTTAACAAAATTGTTCATATAGTGCTGATACTCGGTACGTACACTATAATAATCTTAGATACTACGTGGTTAAACGAATACCAAGCAATGCTGTAGAGTTAAAGGTGTTAAAGAATTAAAGTAAAAATTTAATTAAGCTGTATAGGTAGGTACCTACTTAGGTAGTTAGCATCGGCATAGCATACCTACCATAGCTTTCCGTAACTCCAGAACAAGAGTTTATATTGATTCTTGCGGCCTCTCGGTTTTGTTTTCAGTAGGTATGTATTTATTTATTTAAGTACTTACCTAGCGTGCTGTAATCATGAAAATACAATTAGCGGGTAACCTATACTTCATAGAGACCCTTGTTATGTCCAATAATTAATTACTTTAAACTTTTTCAAACCGAACGGAACTTTGCACAGTTAGAAACTATATTTTAAATATAAACATTTTAACGTGACACAGAGAAGTGTTACATAGAGGAAAGGATTATACAGGGAAAAATTGTTCGTGAGCTTCACGATGTCCCAACACACAAAATGGCGGCTACGTGTGAAATGGATCCTGGTTTCTGGTTACGAAGCATTATTGAAAAACGTTTTAAATGTGCACTTAATTTAAAACGATCAACTTATTTTTCGTATCCTAAGAAAAAAAATAACTCATTGGAACTATGTACTTCAATACAAAAATAACTCTGCTACTAATAATTCCAGACAACAATGGGTCTTCTCGCGGCCATAGCTGTGAACGTGGTAGGTGGCGCGGTGTTGTACGGCACCGGCGGTCTGCTGGCGCCGGTGGTGGCGCCCCTGCTCGGCTTCGGGTCCGCGGGCATCGCGGCCGGGTCAACCGCAGCTGCTGCTCAAGCATACTACGGCAACCTGGCTGCCGGCTCCATCATCTCTCAGCTTACTGCTGCGGCGATGGTAGCTCCTACACCGTGAGTACTTTGATTGTTACAGTCTACATTAGTCTCGTTCTAAATACATATCGGTACATATTATTGTCATTTTTACCCTTTTTAGTAACCGATTCTTGGATGTAGTATAAAGATAGTAGTCTGCCCCAGTTAGGCCTTTAGTAGTTTCGCAGTTACTGGTGAGGCGATCAAAGGTACCTGCTTGTTGAAATCTTTTGATTGAAGAATACCCCGAGAATGGCAAATATTAACAAAACACGAGTACATATTAAGTTTATACTGCAGGAACTTTTAAATAAAATAACATGAATTTTCTTTGTTTCAGATAATTTCACAACGTTCATATTAAATATGAGCTCATTTTGTCGAAATAAATGAGTGTATGAATATAATCTTACTTTCATTAATAGCATAATTTACAAAACACAAGTAGGTCAAACTATTTAGTTATCTGTGCTTAGGTTGAAGTCCAAAACAATTTTGAAAATGCAGCCGTTAAGGTTCTATACCGCTAATGAAACTCTATCACTCTTAAAAAGTACCTAACCTATGGAGTTTCTTGCCGCTTCTTACCGGAATGACATTTTGGTAGTGCGCTCTTAAAATTAATTTTCTTTGTTAAAGTTATGTAGCTCAAATCGCTGCAAAGATTAAACATTGACCTGTTTAGGAAATAAAGAACTGTAATGAAAATCACGCTACCGTTTTACGATTATTATGTTAACATTATAAGCAGCCACGTCGGTATATTGACAAGGTCAACATGTCATCCTGGTATGAATTTTTAGATTGTAATCATAATAACCGCACCAATTATCTAGATAGACAAACATCAGTAACAGAAAATTTCGCACTGATAACCTCTTTCTACGATTATTGACGATAGGGGCAAACTTGAAAACACTATATACCTTCCAATGGAAATAATAAACATACGCTACCATACTCGTACAACTGATTACCTTCGTACAACAAATATGTATAACGATATCGCACAAGTGTTATAAAGGAAAAAGTATGCTAATGATGGTTTGCAACCTCTTTACGCCTAAACGGAAAAACGATTTCGATAAAAGTTGGGCTGCGAGTAGCTAGTAGTTATAATATACAGGCTAAATTGCTACTCAAGTGGGCAAGTGGCATTTAAAAGAAATAAGATTCGTAAATGATTTACTTGGCTTCAGTCTATGGTTCCATTCATTATTCAAATAAATAAAAATATTCTATATCTATAGGGAACCATAATAAATGGAAATTTATGTAGCATTGGTGTGCAGATCGTAGTAGAGTCCCTTGAAGTCGAGGAGTTGTTGGTGTGTGCCGGCTTCCGCGACCCTGCCCGCGTTCACCACGCAGATTAGGTCAGCGTCGCGGATCGTGCTGAGACGGTGGGCAATTGTCACGCAGGTACGGCCAGCCTTCGCTGCGTCTAAAGCTTCTTGAACCACCTATATTTACGTAAAAGTCAAAGCTTAATTGTATTACAAATGCGGACATACTTGACATGCATAAACGTCGGTAGAACTACTCAAAATTAAGGACATGATGTCGGCAAGTCACGTAAATGAGTCTTTGCACTTTACGCGGTTCAATCAGATTCAGCTGTTGTTTCTGTAAACCCTGTCACGAAATAATTCGTCTTGGCTTACGTATCCAAGCAAAGACGTAATTTACTTTTTGCTGCCACATAAACTAATTTAATTCCTTAAGATCCTGTACAAGTTACATACTTATAGAATTTAAATTATATAGAAATGAAATATTGAATTGTTTCGTGACTTTGACTTGTCACTCTAGTAATGTTTGAGCGATTGGTCAGCGTGAGCTCTCGGAGAAAAAGAACATAGATAGACCCAGGTGTGACAACGGTAAAATATGAATAGAAAAATTAAGTATAAAAATATAATTTACAAGCTTACCTAAAAATATACATTTTTTTAAAACGTTGACTGAATCGACTGTAATAACTCTGTACTAACCTTTTCACTTTCTGTATCTAACGCACTGGTCGCTTCGTCTAAAAGGAGTATCTTCGGCTGTCGAATGAGAGCGCGTGCTATAGCCACCCTCTGCTTCTGCCCGCCTGACAACTGCATGCCTTTCGAACCAATGTTTGTTTCGTACCCCTAAATGCCATTATTAATTACATTCATAAATAATTTTGTTTTTACTGGTCGGAATTTTGACATTTCTTCAGTTGTTTTCTCTATACATGAAATACCTTTTTGGTTTAGCCGGTAAGTATAAATTGAATCAATTGTGCAAGTGATTTGCAAATGGAGCGCAAAACAACTAGCAACAACGGGCCGGCATTTGTTTTCTTTGTTCTTCGTAGTAAAACTTAGTGGAAACGCTATAAGTACATACAGAATAACAATTGAAAATATCAGTGAATTTATCAGTCTCCAAAAACTACGCAAATTAAACATACCTGAGGCAAGGACACGATAAAATTATGTATGTTAGCTTGCTGAGCTGCATCGACGATTTGCTGATGCGTGGGAGGTCCATCATTAGCACCATACGCAATGTTCTCGGCGATGCTGTAGTCGAAGAGCACGGGCTCCTGCGAGACGAGGCCGAAGCCCGCGCGAGCCTCCGACACGCGCAGCTTCGGTAGAGGCAGGCCGTCCAGACACTGCTGGCGCCGGAATACAGAAGTCAAAAGTAAGGAAGGTTAAAGGTATTCGAGGTGATCAAATGTAATGTAATGAGGGCTAGTAACTAGCTAACATGACATGCTAATCAGAAGCGTACTGGTAAGTTACGTCACACGAGATTTTATTTCACTGCAACCCTTGATTTTGGTCTACGAGATAAAAGAAAAAATACGATCCAATATTTTTGTAAATCTGTCGATGGATATTTTTTTTATCAAATCCCTTTGCATTCCCCCTGTAGGTACGTAACAGAATGATCTTCTTCGATATAATATTTTCTGTATGTCACTGAGAAAAACTTGTGCTTAGTGAATATCATATTGGTTGACCAATTTTTGTGGCTAGCAGTACTTTGCTTGCTATGAAGAGTAACTTATAATAGCGTAACTGTTTACCATGCCAATAACTACACATTCATACCATCATACTGAGTTGCATTTCCCTTACTTAGAGACGCACTTTAAACCTAGAAGTTTGTGATCTCTTTTTTCTCTCTTTCCTTATTTTTTATAACGCTGCATTTGGACATTACATATAAAACACTTTATTGAAAAGCACATTGACAGTTACTAACGACTAGTCCTGCGTCGGGGTCGTAGTACCTCTGCATGAGTTGCATGACAGTGCTCTTACCACAACCGCTGCGACCAACTAGTGCTATTGTTTTACCCTTATCAACCTGCAAAAATATATATTTGAGAAGATGTTCTAACTGTATGAAAGTTGAACTTGTACTCGGAGTGTTAGATTCCTGGACGAAGAGAAGAGAGAAAAGAAATATGCAGTTCAATGCACTTACGTGGATAATGAGTTATTATGATTAACATGATTAACTATTGTCTAGTGAATATGGTGTAACTTGTTCCGATACTCGCTGATATAGAAACCATGTTTCTGAAACATCACAGCTTTACTTACCTGTAAGTCTAGCCCCCGCAGCACTCGCACTCCCGGTCTACTGGGGTACCTGAACTCAACGTCTTTAAGGCTCGCTTCGCCTTTTGATTTCTGAAATAATATTTCTTATTGTACTTGATCATTGGTGAACTTTTGTGGATGACGTTTTTCGCATATAAGATCAATAGGTATTACTTTCAAACTTATTTTTATCACTTATTATAACTAAACTACCCTAATAGGCACATATACAATAATACTTAAATCCTGTATTTATGCCTTACCTACTTGTATGTAACAAAAATACCAATACATAGCTAAACAAAATAAAATCTAAACGGTCCACCCCATAAAGTAAGACTGTCTCATTTGAGGAAGCGAGGAGCAGCATCACACTGCGTAGAGCGTTGTCCCTCTTCCACAACTACAAGTCTGACTCTCAGACGGTGTTAGGCATCTACAAGAAGAAGTATCTCACAAAGGGAGTGACGATAGGTATGTCCGGGTCACAGATCAGCGGCTTGGTGTTGAGGAGCGCGACGATTCTGGACGCTGCGTTTATGCCCTTCTGAAACTCCGGCGCGAACGTGAACGCGTTCTGCGCCTGGCCCGACGCCATTTGCAGCGACTGTGTAGTACTGGGGATAATTTGCACGTATGACGTTTCACAATTTAGAAAAACTAATGTCTACAAAATGTTTCTTGAACTCACCACTACTTTAGTGCCACAACACACACAATATTGATTGCAAGTAACTGGTATTTGCTTAATTTCTCTTTTAAAGGTATTTTTCTCAAAAAGTAATATATCAACCTTTTGAAGAACATGATTAATTTTAGACAAGATCTTCATGTTTTCACAAGCTTGTTTTATATAGGGAATATAAAGCTATACTTGGATGAAAAATTACCTTGAGTCAAACACAAAAAAATAGTAGGTTACTTACACTAAGATATCTTCATAAGCAACGCCTTCAGCAACAATAAGATGTCCCCCATAGGTGAGGGCGGCGGCGTTGACGAAGTTGAAGATGGAGCGCGATAGGCCGGCGACGAGCCCGCGGCAGTGCGCGGCGCGCGTGGCCACGCGCAGCGCCGGCGCCAGCGCGCGCACGTACTCGCGCACGAACATCGCCTCGCGACCCAGGCACACCACCGTGCGGACGTTCGACACCGCCTCTATCGCTATCTAACCCACTTCCACCGTTATTTAAATTACCACCCGCATTATATTCACAACTTTAAAACTATGTGAGTATCAGATATCTATAGATATGGATAGACTAGATTAGATCCTGAAACGGAACGAATGATTGTACTCATCACTTAGTTTTCTGCCCTGGGTGGGATTTGAACCCCTCAATCCTCATCAATACCTTGGAGTATCTTTTATTTTTGCCAAGGGACGCAATTTAAAAAGACTTCTGATGAACTGATGTGGATCATGTGCCATCATCATGTATGTGGTTTGAATGACAGTTAAACCTTCCACGGGTTAAATAATTAAATTACTTAGATCGGGAGTTGTGGAAATAATGTAAATCAATGGAAGAAGATAACCATTTTGTACAATTGGGCAGAATGCTGGAAGAGGTCGTCACAGTCATCTAATTACACCATTTGGAAAGTTATACCTTCGTGCTTTCTTCTAAACACTTTGCATTTCCAAAAGATTCTTGGTTGATAGCTTTAGACTGCTGGTACACAACGAATACGACGAGTGGTAGGAAGGCGAGCGCGACCAGCCCCACTCGGTACTCGAACATCATGGCCAAGCATAGTGCCAGACCGATGGAGCCCACGCCTTGTAAGCATATACCTATCCGCTGGCCTGTGGCCTATGGAAAAATAGGCCTGCATTAAATAATCATAAGAACAGATTTAAATGTAAAAAAATGAGCCCGTAGCAAATTGCTCAAATTATTTAGTTCCCGATTAAGACCCCAATAGCTATACTATCACTTGTAAAAAATACTTTGTCTACAGGGCACCTATTGAATATTTGACGGAAAGTCACTTATGCTCAAACCTCGATATTACATGTGTCAAAGGCGAAAGGACTTATAATGCAGCTATCGACCCTGATTACAGTACTCTTCACTGCAACGTTTGTGTTGTTGAACTCACCCCTTGTACATATGCGGCTTCGGCAGAGAGCTTAGCACACAAAGCGCCAGTAGAGTTAGCTCGCTCATCGAAATAAGCAATATGCTGTTTTAGTAAATGTCCGAACATTTGAGAACGTAACCTCTCTGTCAAATATGCTCCTGCTACACCGAATGACATCGCCTACAAAATAATGTTGTATCATATTTTTACTTGTTACATCTTCACCTGGGTTTTGTTGAACAATTAATAGAATTAATAATCACATGCCTCGATCAAATTCGACGTGCCCATCACTACTCCAATGAATAGGCAGACTATTGACACCCCTTTAACTTTCTCCATTAACTTGTTGGGGTCAGGGTCTGACATAGACTGCAAAATCGAAACGGTTAGCTTTAGTGGCGATGGAATCCGCAACCTTAAAGCTGTTTATCTGGTAAGTGGAGTAATACAGCTTTCATAACATCTATACTAATATATAAAGCTGAAGAGTTTGTTTGTTTGTTTGTTTGAACGCGTTAATCTCAGGAACTACAGGTCCAAATTGAAAAATTATTTTTGTGTTAAATAGACCATTCATCGAGGATGGCTTTAGGCTATAAACCATCACGCTGCGACTAATAGGAGCGAAGATACAATGGAAAATGTGAAAAAAACAGGGCGGGTATAAATCATAACTTATATCTTCTACCCACAGGGACGAAGTCGCAGGCAACAGCTAGTAACATATAACAGGACAATAACTTTTCTAAAGCCGCAGTATTCGATTAAATCCTATTATTCTGAAAGGTGACCATAACCTGGCTTGTGAAACTGTGAGAGAGAAGTTTACTTTTAATTGAACTTGGAGCAGATCTCTTGCAACCCCAAGAATAATAATTTAATAACATTGCCTACAAATATCCCTCTATTGCAATCAGACTTCATGACCACGAATTCAGATTCTAATTTCCACGTTCTCTTCAAAAGTTAGATCCTGCCTTAAGATTTATATAAAAAAAGTCACTCACACCGAACAAATCTCCGAATATGACAATAAATAACGGCATCGAGAACCCAATAACAACGGAGCAAATAGTGCCGGCGACCATCCACTTCCATTCCTTCGACTTCATAGCCATGACGCGCCAGAACGATACTCGAGGCACTTCAGGCTGCTTCTCATCTTCCATCGGCTTGCAAATTATCAAATATTTATACAAGTATATTTCACATTTCAATACAAAAAATACATTTAACTTACTGCCAGTTCTTCTTCATCTTCGGTTTCAGATAATTTCGATTCTTTTCCTGTGATCCTTGCCTTTTCTGCAAAATCAAAAACAATTCAAAATTGAAACCCCATATCTAAATAAAAATGACCATCATAAGGTTCCCGTAGCCTGGCAGTATTCCCCATGCGACTAGACAAACTATCTACTACTTACCAGTTTGTGATACGTAACCAGACTTAGCCAAAAACAGAACTAAACAAAATTTCTCTCTTAGGTATCATACCATGCTTGTCATTGTCAATTGGTAAGGAGATTAAGTGAAAAATAAATAGTAACGAAATTAATAGGTAGTGCTGTAATGATGTTTAGTGAAAAGACCTTATTGACCTGACCTTCTCTCCCGGCTAGTTCTTGGGGTTCCTGTACCGAGACCATGTCGTAGTAGTGTGCCTTGTTGGCTATGAGTTCATCGTGCGTGCCTGTCTCTACGACCTCTCCGTTTTTCATCACGTATATCATGTCAACGTGTCTGATAGTCGATAAACGATGAGCCACTACAACTGTCGTGCGTCCTTGCGCTGCCTGGCATCGAAACATTTTTAATTAGGGAATAGTAGAGACTACTAACACTACTTGAAATGAGATGTATATTATTTAAGGTAATGTAATTTTGCATATATTGCAGTTATCGCCACTGGTATTCAAGTATTGCCAGGTAGAACTGCAGAAAAAAACAAAACAAACAAACGTTTTGCCACAAACAAT
>NW_020800030.1:0-30452 GCF_003590095.1 Trichoplusia ni
GTTTTAACCTGTAAAAATACTCCTAGCCTAAATGCTGTGCAGAAGCGTCACCATAAATAATTATCTCTGTTTATCCGCACAAAAAAGACAGAATATTATGGATCAACATTTTTCCAACAACTTGGCTGTAACATATTTGTACAGAATAAAAGTAAGTGCTATACTAACTTGGCTCCCATGGCGAGTTTGTTGAGCGCGTCCCTAGATATGACGTGTCCGCACAGCAGCCGCATCGGCGGGTTCTGTTCCGACGCCTGCTGCCGCAGGATGGGACACGCGAACACCGAGTGGTAGCCGCCGCCATCCTCACCAAGATCAACCTGGAATATAAAAAGTTTTTATTTAGTTAGTAGACCACAGTACGAAAATGCGGGAGTCGTTATGTTATTGTGTGTTGCTACGTATCAACAATGACGTTATATGTGGTTTATGTTCTTCGGTATGAGGCCGACGTTTCTTTTATAGTGTACTGGCGAACGTTAAATGGATGTCTTACTGCAAATATTAGCAGGTAACCGTAAAAAAGTATTAGGATGAAATTCCTTCAGCAACCAAATACAGTCAAAGATGCTGAGAGGTTATTTACGGGTCACTCAAAAATTTTCTTTAAATTTATTAATATGCAGTGGATAAACATAATGTTTGTATGTGATGTGCAGAGTATTGTATGTGCATACCTCGAAGGGCAGCTCGTCGTCGGACCAGGCGGCGATGACGTGCGGGTGCGACATCTTGGCGCGGATGTCGTGCAGCGCGGGCAGCACGCGCGCGCCCGCCAGCACGCCGCCCGCCAGCGGCGACAGCGGCGCCAGCCGCAGCAGCGCGCACGCCTCCTTGATGAACAGCTCGGCTGCCTCCGCGCCTGCATCGAGACAGTAGCACACTCAAACAAACACTGCATTATAAACACATGTCTAGGCATCCGTTAAGGATAATGACGCCCGATACTTTTACTACTACTGCAATCATCCACTGTCAACAAACAAAAATCAATCATAATTAAAATATTTTGACGTTGAAAATTGACCCCTGTCATGTATTACACGTATTGCACTTTCATTGTTGAAGTGTAGACACGAAACTTTAGTGATCATGAAATGGGTAAATAGACGAAAAAATATATTTTTCATAGTAAATTATTCGTAATGTAAATAATTCGTGTGGTAGTGTGTTGGCATCGTACCGAGCGCCTTGGGGTCGAGCAGATGCTGGTAGATGCTGGGCGCGGGCCCCGCGCCGGGCGTGCACCAGGCCAGCGCGCACACGGCGGCCTGCAGCGCGCGCTCGTGCCGCGCCGCGTGCGCCGGGAACTGCCGCCGCGCGTACTCGATGGCCGCGCCCACGCCCTGCTCGCGGGCCAGCTGCGACCAACACACCATTTAAAATAACTTCAGATAATTGCCACAAATTTTAGACATAATTTTGAACAATTATCTATTTTCTAGGATGCTTGTGTTCTACAAGCACAAGCTAAGTCCTAGAAAAGTCAGGACACAAGCATTGTGCAGAAAGGTATCATTTGCATTTCATGTTTTTTATTTCTTCACCATTTCAAGTCAACAATACCACAACTGACAACAGGTAACACACCTTGAGTGCCTGCATCCTATGCAAAGTGAAGGGTAGTGGAGAGTTGTGTAACTCATGAGCGCGGCGCTCGACCCAGTGCAGGGCTGCACTGGGGTCGCCCTCAGCAAGCGCGGCCGCACAGCGCTGTAGTAATGCAAAAGTGCAAGTCCGCTCCACTCCTGTAACATTCGCTTCTGCCACGAAGGTATCGCCCACGTCTTCTAAACCCTGTTGGATGTTTTGATAAAATATTTTTTTAGTACATGCATGTAATATCTATGTACAATAGTCGTGTTTTAAGGCGGAGTACTGGTCCCTCAGAAAATTAACTATGCAACGTGCAATACCACTTAGCAAGGATAACATGCAGAAAAAAGCATGTTTAACCAACCATTCAGAGAAAATAATTGAAGGTTTATGTTAATAACTGTGAAATTATACAGGTTTTTATCATGATACTGTTCTATAATAATTTGTGAGATATTAGTTTTACTTACCTGTCTATATAAATGTTGTGCGATAGCTTGTTCCATGATAGGCCTATTGACATCATTACAAAATGACTCAGCCTTTGGTGCCACCGAGGCATAGTCAGCTATAAAGTGCCTATCAATAGATTTTCCCACTCGCGATACTGTAGCATGAAGTTCTCTATGCTCTATGGAGTAAAACGAAAATTAAGATAAATATGAATGTGAAATGTTTATAAAGACTTCATGTTATTACACAATACATATACACATTTCTATGTGTTTATACGAGTACACGTCTAGTGAAGTAGAAGTGAGTTTAGAAGCATTCATCCCAGTATGCATTGAAGTAGAACTTACCAGTAGACATCTGAAACACAGCCTGTTTAACAGAAGCTGCCAGGTCAGTCACTGACATGGCCTGTGCTGGTATGAGCGGGGTGTTGGCAGGTTCTAGAAAAAAAATATAAGGTCAATGTTTGTTTATATATAACAGCAATTATTTGATTTTATGTTTGTTAGAAAATAACAAAGTTTCTTTAGTGTTTGTATGTCATTGGTTCACAAATCAATGTAATAAATAAGATATATGCAACTATTATTGTTTACAAGAATAAGATGTGGATCTGAAAGTGGGTATTCTTTAGTAATCGGCTGCATTAATAGGAGGGTGGGGATGGGGGGAGGGGGGAGGGGTGGTGCCCAGGATATACCCCCTAAAGGGAAAAGATGCGGAAACGTATATTTTTTGAGATTTTTTTAAATTTAGTTTTGAGGTTAGGAGTGTCAAAACGGTGTTATTGGCTCGGTCGACGGAGCCCCGCTTCGCGGGGCTCCTACTTCTGGGTGGTTTAAAAATAAATAACCACGAAGTGGTTGGCGGGGTCTATTCGCTCGCTTCGCTCGCTCAACGACCCCGCCAACCACTTCTAACCTAACCTGTCCATGTCGGGGTGCTCCGAGTCGGGGTGTTAACTATGATGATGGTTCTAGATTTAGTTTTATACATTTCAACATTTTACATAAATTTCGATTTATATGATAATCATCATAACAATTTAGAAAAATCACAATACGAAAACACGGAACATAAACAATCGCGAACGAAAAGCGAATGAACTAAATGAACTATTGGAATGTAATTACACTCTTTGACAGTTGAGTGACACTTCAATATGACGGTTAGAGTGAGAAAACACTAGTTTTTGCCATACATTATAAAATTTTCTGTTTCATTTTTGAGAATTAACCTCAAAACTTTAATTTAAGATTTCTCAAAAACTACACATTTCCGCACAAAAACACTTTATATTATAACTCGGGGCATCATTGCCGATCTATTAAAACCAAAAACACCCAGTAATTCGTGCAGCCCGTTTCTAAAGTCAACCCTATTATAATGTTGATAAGCAAGAATCAAGTATTTTAAAGAGAAATGAAAAACCCAGTCAATGTGGTCTGCTTTGTTTATCTGCTTGCATTGACATTCAATAATATTTTACTTATATTCGACGACATACTCATAAAGCAAGACATACGTATGTGGTAGATGCGCAAATAGTCAAAACCACACAACAGCCTAAATAAATAAAAAATGAAAAATACCATGTCATGGCCCAAAAATATACACAAACACACAAACATGACACTGAACAAAGGACACTTACGTTTAGCTATTTCCTTCCTTAAATCTTCCACTTGGTCTATTATATCTTGTAAAACTCTGTTTGTATTATCATTTAGAGAGTTAAATTTTGTTAAAGCTTTATCCAAATCTTGTTCAACCCCAAGACACGAATCCATGGTTAAGTGATCACAATATCGTGGTATATAAACACCGTTACGTAGTTCTAGCAGTAAATACGGCAAATGTTACTAGGAAAGTCACGTTTAATAGCTATGTAATTTAAACAATTTAGATGTATTTTATGAAAACAGACATTTTGCTTTCTACTGAATTTCTAAATTACACAGATAAAAATGAAATGTCATTTACTTTTAGCACTTTCAAAATATTGGCTGTATTGGCTACAGAAATAAACAAGAGAGTTGCAAAGAGTTGCTAGGTATAATACTTTTAAGTTATTATATTAAAATTTGCTTATTTCTTTGTGAAGGAAGATTGCATTTAAAAATCTGTTTAAATTAAATAAAGTCAGATTATAATATAATTCCTGTTTTCATGCATTTACAACCCAACAGGGTAGCAAAAATCTTTTATTGACACAGCGTGCGTCTCAGGATTAACGATTTTTATTCAGTACATTATTTACAAAAGTTTAAACATTGTTAAGGATAAAAGAAGGAGCCCTAAATTGTTATTATTACACTACATTTTTATAAGACTGATTCTGTAAGCAACCAAAAATACTAAAATTCATGCTCTTAACTCTTGTCTTAAGGAAATGATATGGCATAGCTCTTTTAATACATTTTAAATGTTATTGTCAGTTTTTTTTCTGAGAAATACATAAGAATAGATATAAAACTGAATTCCACAATTTAACTGACTGGTTTTTCATTTGTAACGAGAATATTTTTTTTTATTTTTCAATAGATTATCTATCTACCATTCTTGAAGTCTATGGTTATTGCACAATTGTTCGATTTCGACCCGAATAGTTAGGTTAGAAATTTTTTGTTGGAAAATTTATTGAAATTTATTAAAACTATACTTACTGTTACTTTACAAATATGGCACAAAGTAAGCTGAACGACATGGCGGGCAAATTTGCCAAGGGTGGACCACCTGGTCTTAACGCCGGTCTGAAAGTAGCTGCAGTAATAGGTGCGGCGGCTTATGGCATCTCGCAATCATTGTTTACCGTGGAAGGTGGTCATCGGGCCATCATGTTCAACAGGATAGGAGGTATACAAAATGACGTTATGAGCGAGGGTATGCACTTCCGAATTCCTTGGTTCCAGTATCCTATCATATACGACATCAGATCTCGTCCTAGGAAGATTTCATCACCCACCGGTTCTAAGGATTTGCAAATGGTTAACATCTCTTTGAGAGTACTATCACGTCCAAACTCTAGCTCGCTCCCCACCATGTACAGACAACTTGGCACCGACTATGATGAAAAAGTATTGCCTTCCATCTGTAATGAAGTATTAAAATCAGTTGTTGCCAAGTTCAATGCCTCCCAGTTGATAACTCAGCGTCAGCAGGTCTCACTGTTGATCAGGAGGGAGCTGGTGGAGCGTGCTGCTGACTTCAACATAATTTTGGATGATGTTTCCTTGACTGAATTAAGTTTCGGTAAAGAATACACTGCTGCTGTTGAAGCTAAGCAGGTAGCCCAACAAGAAGCTCAGCGTGCTGCTTTTGTTGTTGAAAGAGCAAAGCAAGAGCGTCAGCAGAAAATTGTACAAGCTGAGGGAGAAGCTGAAGCTGCTGAAATGTTGGGTAAGGCCATGGGAATGAACCCTGGTTACCTCAAGCTGCGTAAGATTCGTGCTGCCCAAAGCATCTCCAGAATGATTGCTCAATCACAGAACCGTGTGTTCCTCCCGGGCAACAGCTTGATGATCAACCTGCAAGACCCCACCTTTGACGACCTTTCCGAGAAGCTGACTAAGAAGAAGTAACATGAGGCTGAGAGTGTGTCAGCTGAAGGCCTGGAGCCAGCGACCACTCTTACAGATGTTGATGCTGCTGTTATAATAGGTGGAGCTGCTTCAGTTGTTGTTTAAGCATTTTTCAAGACGAATAACATAAGCATTATAAATTGTGTGAACAGTCAGCCTACTCACAAAATATACTATTGCATTTTACGTTATTTAGTTGTAGGTTTATAGTATGTATGGGAATCTAATTGAAATAAAAAGGTTCAAAATTAATTTGTTGTTATTATTTTTTGTTGGCCTTAATGCATTAGGTGAAGCTACTTATTCCAAAATAATTTATGGTTAAAATTTAAATACATTAGGTAATATTATCTTTACGAGTATTATCCACTAATCAGATTACAAAGCTGTAGTCCAGTCAAGCAAATAAAGCCCTCAGCTCAACTGTATAGGGATGTTTAAAAACGAGTGTATTGTTGCTTTTTAACCTTCATTTAAAAATCTAGGACGTGATGGTGAACTCAAATTAGTTCTGACCTGTGGCTTTTTTATTCGAAAATGAAAATGGTTAAGCCAAACAAGCTGACTTCTCGGTTTGAGCAACGTAATGTCTGTAATAAACTACAACCACCATGAATTTTATTAATCTCTTATAAGGCTGAAGCCACACTAGTTTCAATCGTCAATGCCTATTATGCTGGGTCCACACTAGTGGCTAACATCATTATCCATTAACGTAATAATTATTACGTTAGATAGAATTAAGCTATCGCCTAACACTAAGCGACAATGTTAATGCGTTAACTTGTGGCTACACCTACGGTTGTCGTTGATAATCGCGATAATTAATGGCATTTTTCGTTAGTGTGGCCCTAGCTCAAACTTAATAATTATATCAGTAGCTCGAATTCGTTTTGTCTCCACGAAATACCTACAATAGTTTTTTAGCTACTCTGGAACGACCGTCCATGTCTGTTCTCTTGACCGTGGGTGTTCCGCAGATGCAGACGCAGAGTACAAAATACATATAAATATAAATAAAATATTATATTTTTTCCCGTTCATGTAACTCTATTTCTCATAGCCTAGAAATAGGCTAGGTATATAACGTAAAAAAATGAAATCTCGTATCATTAGTTCCAGAGATCAGCGCGTTCAAACAAAAAAGTCTACAGTTTAATAATATTAGAATAGACCTTATGTTCCACAAATAAACTGCCGAAATTTTTGTATGTAGGTAACTGGTAAAAAAATATGCATATATATGGGGTGGATTTTAGATCCAGGCCTAATAAGCGAGAAAACTGGGAGCTGTTTTATTTTCGGTTCAATCAAGCTTCTTAAATTAACAAACATTAAAAAGTTATGCAATATCCCAAAAATCTATGCATTTTAATCTTATTCCTATGCTTTATAGCGATCAAAGGCAGCATGCAGGGGTTAATATATCGTTATATACCTACCTACACCATTGTGTATGTACATCTTCACATATTATGCATTATTATCTTACCTATTTTTGTGCCAACATTCTGACTACATAGCATAGCATTAATTTAATAAGTATATACTTAGTTGTGTTTTTATTGATATAAATAGTTATGGCTACTTTAAAGCAGTTAATGTTATGCTATAATTGGTCAGTAGCTGATATCTGGAGTGACTTTGGCTACTTTCAGATTTAATATTTATATTTGAAAAGTAAAATAAGACTAAATACTGTCCAGTTCCGCTCGCAGCTCACGCGTTTGCCACCACTTCCATCTAGTCGGGCTATTCACTGATCGCATTATATAAAGATATTTTAAATTAAAAGTAAGGATGTAATAGAAAAAAAAATTGGACAGAATAATGCAAAATCCAAATAAAACCTAATTAACATTTTAGTTAAATTCCACGCGAACGAAGTCGCGGGTACAGATAGTCCCATATAAAACAACTTGTGTTTATCAAATGGACAGTAGGGAACCAAACTGTATGGATAACCAAGTGTATAGGAACCACAAATAATCAACAGTTTAGGCAATGAAGGTTCGATCCACATACTTGTAGTTCAAGCATTCAGTAGTGTGAATGCCTAAATATTTGTTCTGACCATGTGTGTAAAATTAAATAAAATTTCTCAACACAGATTTCCTGCGACAAAAATTGAATTAGGTTGAAGCATTTGTCTATCGGAGGCCAACATTAAAACTTGATTCATTTAACAAGTATTTATTAATACCTTACTACAAAATATTCCATATTATATTTCACTATAAGAGCCATCTCTTAAAATATATACAAACAATACAATACAAGTACTTCAATGTTATTGCAATTTAATAATTTAAATTATAAACATTTCCATTATATGAATGAGTGCACTAACAAATTAATAGTGGACTTTACATAAAATAAAATCTATGGTTAATTTCTCAACAATGTTTATTACACTAACGGATATAATATAATATATGCATGTGTTCTTTCTACTTTTTCAATGCAGATGGTTGGGGTAGCCGGAATTTGGACATTTCAACTTCAGCTTCAAAGAAACTGGTGCTGTCGTATTGGTAATATTCTGGCACTTTGTAAGCTCCAGTCTTCTGAGGATCAACACCAGGGCCCAGTGGTTGATTTGCAGGATGGATAACATTACTGCTTAGTCCAGGAACATCAGGAACCGTCTGAGATGATTGTGCAGACGATGAAGGAGTGCTCTGAGGACCCTCGCTGAAGAAACGAGGCAAAACTCGTAACGAGTTCCTTCTTAGGACATTCATTTTTTTTTAATTATTACACAACCACAACAACCAAAAAAAGTGCAATATTTTGACATTGACAAGTCGCTGAACAGCTGGTTCGTCCACAGATTACTGTCAGATAGTATAGTCTTTTCAAATTACAGCCAACTAATTAACTAATTTGAATTTAGGTGTGTTTATTGTTGTTCTAATTATTTCTTTATAGAGAATTTTACAAAAGAAAATCATCGTGAGATACGCTCTAAATATGAATAAAATTTGGAATAGTCAACCTTCAATAATCCAGTTTGTTGATTAGTCCCAAAAATACCTACATAATTACAAAATTGTTCAATTTTTCTGTAAATGAAAAAGGCCTAAACCAGCTCTAGTCAACTTGTGGCTCGCGATCCACAATGCGCTTTCATTGCGGTTTATTTTATTATTTTAGCGTTAACAAAATATATACCTAAAGTGCAAGGTGTAGTCAGATTTTGCGAAATGAATTATATGTTAAATTCTCTTACACTTAAAGTTTTGTACTTAATTAGGTATTTGTGTGATATGGATTGTTAACGCTTCGGCGGAACATCAGCCCGCAGTAGTGATGCTATTATACAATCATCTTTTTAATTCATTCAGTTGACACTTCTGTGTTATAAAATAATTTTGATATATATGATATTAAAAATAATTGTTATCATTCAACAAGTGCTTAAGTCGATTTTTCACAATCGATTTTGTTACAAAATAAATGTTATTGAAGTTCCTGTTAGTGTTGTTAAATATCAAAACTTAATCCTTTTTTTAATAAAATATGACGATGTTATGCTTTAGATTTTGATAAGCAATAAACATTATTTATTCATAAGCCGAAAAAAAAATGATAGATGGATCGTTACACTGGCATTCATAACTTCCGTGGTACATTGCGTCTCTCTAGTGTCTATGGTTCTTTTTCACGACTGTTTTGGATAGTTTACCTACCTTGCCTATATTGCCGATTTTTCGGTCTGGATGCGGAATATGTGGATTATTTTACAGTGCAATCTATAATACAACGTATTATAATGTTTTTCAATCATAGTTAATTCCTTTTGCTTAATAGATTTCCGTATAACGCTAGTTCAGCCATTTACATGAAAGGTGAGTACAAAAAATTGGTACCTCTATTTTTTTTGTAAAGCTTATGTTTCGCCTTAGTGACACTGTGACAACAATGATTTTAAGAATACATTTCTGATTTATACTCACTCAGTCCGTTGTACCTGATTGTTAGTAATTATGCATACAGTGCTGCATAAGTAATAGTTCATGTATATATCTATTTGCCGCTATTTTGTGTTTTATATTTATGTATAGCAGCTATAACCCGACCGAGTTGAATATGTCGCGAGGAAAGGAAGCGCTACGTTCCATTTCATTTCATGAGGTCTTGCAATCGATTGAATATCTATTCTTAATTTGGTACCAGTCTACTAGCTATCAGGAACTTAAGTATTGTTGACCTTATGACGGAATTTCTTGTATGATTTAAAATTTGGTGGTAATTACATCCAAAACTTAATGAATGTTCTCGGTAAAAAAAATAAATGTAAAAAAAATCGAAATGGAACGTTTTTTAGTCTATGGTGTTTTATACGCTTTTTCCGAATTAGTTAAATTGGAGAATCGTAATTACACTCTGTGAAGTGCGAAGTCAAAATGCATGCATATTGACGACTACATTTTATTATTGGTCTCGTTACGATATTTGTGTATAACTTACGAGTTCATTGTGAAATCTGATATATGAAATGGCGGCCGAAGTGCCTGTAAGTGTTGTATTATGTGAAGCAATGGAGTATCTGTCTAAACTTGGTGCTAATCTACGAACTCGGTCCGAAAATTTGAAAGACAAGAGAATTAATAAAGACAAACTAAAGAATGCTCATGCTGTTCATAAAGCTGCCTCTAAGGTGCTTCTTATTTGCGAACTGTCAAAAAAGTCTCTAGAAAAAGTTGAAAACTGTGTTCAGAGTGTAATCTCGCGAGTTGACGCATCTCAAGCTCCATCGAATGTTGGCGGGAAAAGTCAAGAGAAACCAAAGTTTTACTATTTCGAATATGACACACATAAATTACGAATATCTAAGAAAATTTCAATAAAACATTATACATCAGCTAAAGTAGTCGCCAAAAGTATGACTATTTCAATGCATGATAATTATCCTGTTTATTACGATTGCAAACTAAAGAGACTCAGGGTAGGAACTTCAGACTTCAAAAGTCGTAAATTGGCAATATTGATTTTGAAACTAATCAGGGTAAATCTGACTCCAATCAAAATGAAATTGTTGATGTAGAATCTGATGATGCAAAAACTGAAATGGCTGAGAATTCAAGTGATGTTACAAAATCTACACAAAATACTGCAGAATGTACCAGTACCAACAGTGATAGGAGAAAACCATTGAGAATTATGAGCATCAGTGACACTGAAGATGACATTGTACCTTTAGCGACTAAATCCTCAAATTCTGTCTCAACTGAAGATAGTGTAAGTAAATTAGTAAGTGATGAAAATAAAAGTGAAGATAGTAGTGCCACAACTGAAAATAATAATGTTGACCATACTGAATCCTTGGTTAAAGAACACAGAGAGTCTCATTCTGGGCCAGAGGATGGAAAGGTTTCCACAGAAGAAAGTAGTAAAAAAAAATCTACAAAAGGTGGTCCAATCACAATATTTTTTAACAGAAAGAATACAGTGAAAAAATCCAAAACAAATGGACAACAAAAGAATTCAAGTCAAATACTGCCTGTAGATGACACCAATAGTGAAGAAGATTTTAAAAGCAATAAAAATAAAGAGGCACAAAAAGAGAATAAACCTGCAAGTAATGAAGCAAATTGCAGTAGTGACAATCTTGAACCCATCAAAAGGAAAAGAAAAAATTCAAATGTAAGTGATTCTTCAAGTCAAATTAATGATGATTCCACTAAGAATTCAGAAGAAAATAACATGCAGAAGGAACTTAATGATGATTCTAATGACTCAAACAATTCAAAACCCTTGATCCGCTGTGTTAATATTACAAAATTATTAAAACCAGATGCAGTGCCAGTCAAAAGTGACTTGTTTGCAGGAAAACAAAGTGATATAAGAGAGCATTTCAGCAAAAAAGGAAGTGCTCAGGTTCATAGTAAAGAGGAATCAAAAATTTACAATCTCGGAAATAAGGAATCCTCAAAATCAATGATTATTAAAAATAAAAGCAATTGGGATAGTAAACTTAAAGAAGTTAAGAATTTCAAACTCAAAAAGTTTAGTTTAAATGTAGAAAGACTGCCAGAATTAAGTACAAAGTTTTTACTTGACCATAATCTTATTAGAATTATTCAAGGTGGCCATACTGTATGTGAAGTTAGAAAAGATGAAGCAAAGTCTGATACATATATGAAAAAAGTTAAAAATGCCTTATTGAATGATTCTGAATCAGATGACAGTGTAAAAGCTCAATCAAAAGAGTAAAACATAGCCTGCTTAATGATTCTGATTCCGATAAAGAAATTGGAACAAATATTGACAGTCAGGTAGTGAGCCAAAAGGAAATTAATCCTGCAACTATTAAAGATTCACTACTTTGTGATTCTGACTCTGACAAAAATGAAGAACAGGTTGTTAAAGAAAACAGTAAAGTCTCTGATGGCAATACTAATAACAGTCAAGAAAGAATTGATACAGTGGTTGAAAACATTATAGCATCATTGTCTAGGTTAAATGAACATTCAGCTCAAAACCAAGAAAAGAGTGATGACAGTAGTCTTAAGTCTTATGTAAATAAGGAAAATGATAATCATAATGTCAGTGAAACAGAGAAACTAAATGAACCTTGCCATGATACTATCAAAGCAAAATCATCTTTATTAAATGACAGTGATAGTGATTCCGAACCATTTCCAAGAACTAAGGAGAGGTTTATAAGTGCCAGGGAAAGTAGTGAACTAAAAAAAATGCTTCTCAATCATTCATCCAGTTCAGAGCATGAAGAATCTGTAACAAATGTGTTAAAAAGAGGCAGAAAAAAATCACGATCATCAAATTCATCATCTTCAGAAACAGCAAAGTCAAAAAAAACGGCATGTAGTGAAAAAGCCCACAACAGTAGTATCAACCAAATTGATGGGACTGTTGATGAACACTCTGATTCCAGTGTTAAAAAGGTTAGGATATAAGTTACCACACCAATATGACAGATTGCCTTTACTGCGAAATTAATTAAATACATATATTTGTGTAATTCAAATAAGAAAATGTCGCATTTACTATGGAAAGTCTCGAAATTATTGTACTTGTCTACATAATATGTAAACATATTTTCAGTAAAAATGTTGTTATGTGTTAGTATAAGCGCACAATAAAATGCCCA
Source organism: Trichoplusia ni (assembly GCF_003590095.1). Classification (NCBI taxonomy): domain Eukaryota; kingdom Metazoa; phylum Arthropoda; class Insecta; order Lepidoptera; family Noctuidae; genus Trichoplusia; species Trichoplusia ni. Next base: position 12,751 of record NW_020800030.1, read on the forward strand.
TAAATATATTTGGAGTTTTTATTTAGTACAAAATTTAGACAATACATAAAGAATTTATACATTTTCAGAAGATAAGATCAGCTTAAAACAGTTCAGAAAGTAAGGGCTGTCTAATACCCTTGCCTCATTACTAATATTGAAAACAGGGACAATAAAGATTATAAAAATAATTACAGATGGTACGCTCTAAATCAAAACCCAGTGGCAGCAGTGTCCAGAACTCAGAAATTCAAGATGCGAGTGACAGAGATATTGAAGGGTAAATATTTTTCCTTGTGGCAATCAAACATGCCAGTTAAATACATATCTCCATCATTATTTCACATTTCATCTTACCTTGTACTCTTACTGGAAATAAAGTATAGTGGATGCTGTACATGCTATGCTAAAACAATCAAACTGATGTTAGTAATTATAAAAACAAAATGAGTTGACCTTGAGGTGTCCTAGAAAACTCATACCATCATATTATTCAGCTAATGAGAAGTTTTATTGTACAAGCCATTAAAATTAGGCACTAATCACGAAATATGTCTATTATATATATCACATAGTCTTTTTTCTTAGCTGTTCTACTTGAAGGATATTTCATCATAGGTGAATTATATGAAATGGTTCCACTAACATAGTCGAATGTTCGTAGGCTGACAAATTTAAACAGTTTAAACAAATCTCGACGGCATGGTTCTTCGTCAAACAATACTGAGAGCAGGAGTTCTGCGAGGCAAGCGTGTAAGCTGAAGCAGACGCCGACCATCGGCGAGGACTTATTGCACGCTGAGAGCAGCTCAGACGTCTCGGAGAACAATGTCGACGAAAATGTTGAAGAAGAAGGTATACTTCATCCACGTCCATATCCTGCATATTAAAAATGCAGGGAATAATTGGGAGTGTAGGGAATAATTCTTGACTTTCGTTTTTTCAAAACGTAAAGACCGAATCGAATTAGGTTATTCTGTTAACGGAAAACAAAACAAAAGGATAATAAAAATATTTGAGTCTTTAGAAAGGGAGGAACTACCCTAAGCCATTGTCATCAACACATTCTCTTAACTTTTAATCGTATTTCTGCCATACATTATTTTATATAGCCCATATTTATTGGAAGGAAGGAAGTTAAAAAACAAACTCAACAGATGATATGTGTGATGTGCGTGACCTAAGCATCACCTTTTATGATCCATCACACTTATGCAGGTATTATTTTGACTTACAGAGAAACAGGCTTTCTTAGGCTACAGTAGAACCCTAACAGTCATCATTCTAGTGACTAGTACCTCAAACTCACGTATTTCATTTTACAGATTTACCTAAAATTCATGGTCTTAACGGAGACAGCATCGGTCATCTCGCTAAAGATGATTTACTAAATGAAAGTGATTCTTCGGCGTCTCAGGATGTAGAGGCCACTGAGGTGAGCAAAATTTGTATTGCTTGTGTATCATCATCATCATTATTAACCATTAAAAAAAAAGCTTATAGTCGTAAGAATGTAGTCTACTTTAATCATAATTAGAAGCTCTGAAAAGTACATAGTTCGTTGTGTCAATTTGTTAAAAAAAAAACCACATTTTATAGTCTTAGAAGTCGAATGCCAGGAGCATGTGGAGGATGCATTTATGTGTCATCAAGTTAATGCAAAGAAATCTTTACAGGATACACAACACATAGAAGATTCCGAGGAAGAAAAGTAAGTATAAGTATATTAAGTAGCTATAAGAAATTAAATAACCTTTACGAACACCTATTATTAGAGAATAGCCGACCTGGCATGTTACAATAGTCATTCTTATTAGAACAAATCATATTCACAGCGTTATATCAAAAAGGCGTAAGGCAAATGCAATATCATCAGACTCAGAAGGCGGGACTTCGCGTCGTAAACATGAAGACGATGAAGAAGCTAGGGTTAGCGACTTTGAGGATTCCGAGGATGAGAGCTCAGAGTCTGCAAAACGCTCCAAGCGGAAGAAAAAGCCCTCGGAAAGCGACGGATCAGCGGGATCTAGTAATGAGGGGTATGTTGTATTCAAATATTCGATTTAGGCTACTATTTAGCATTGTTGTTATTTAACATTGTCGAGCAACCGGATTCGCTCATAACTCCCTAAACTATCTAGGTACCTATGATAAACAAACTATTTTATATGCATGCAGTTCTACGCAAGGATTTGTATTCAGTACTATTATGATGCAACAAGCACTGCTGAATTTTTTTTTATAAAATAAAATAAATATATTCGAACTAATGACTAGAATCGAATCTCAATTTTTTGCATAGATTGTTAGTTTTCGAAGGGACCAGTGTGAAGGTGGACTCACAATGGATACAGAAATGATAATGACTTATGGATAGCTTTTTTTTTCTAGAAAAAAGAAACGTCGACGCATAAAACAAGTTAATGATAGTGATGGATCTGGATCGGACACTGAAAATGAAGGTAGAAATAAACACGGCAGGAAGAATATACGTAAGGTAAAGAAGCAGAATGACTTTAATGTGTCAATATTAAACAATAGTGTAAAATAGTCGTGTCAATGATTTATAATGTATTTGTTTGTAGGTAATGGGTAAGAATCAGTTAGAGGAAGCTACAAAGAAAGCTGCTCGCGAAGAAAAGGAAAGAATTGCTCGTATTGCAGATAGACAGAAATTGGTAAGTTTTCATTGTCAGATTTTTATATGCGACCCTATATTCCAGGTAGTTAGTTTCCTTTTATGTTGAAAAATAACACCCGCCAATTAATAACCTATTATTCTTAATTTACAGTACAATAATTTGGACTTTGATGAGACTGGAAAGCCGGATGAAGTTGTCTTGGAAAAAGTCGTGTTGGATTTCGATCCAGAAACTAAAGAACCACTAATTCAAGTTGACAGAGGTCTCGTCAAGAAGTTGAAACCACATCAGGTATGCTGATAAATATGGACTGTAAACACTAACATTTTATTCAAGCACTAGCTGTTGCCCGCGACTTTGTCCGCGTTTTTAGAAGATATAAGTTATGATTTATACCTGCCCTTTTTTCCCCACATTTTCCATTTTATCTTCGCTCCTATTAGTCGCAGCGTGATGGTTTATAGCCTAAAGCCTTCCTGGATGAATGGTCTATTCAACACAAAAATAATTTTTCAATTCATTTTATTTCATTTCATTTCATAATTGATCCATTTATCAGCTAGGCTCTAGAGTTTCTCTTAGGGAGCGGTTTAAAGAGATAGGCATTTTAACTGTAGCATCCCAATTTATTTTAGATAATATACTATGGATACGACAAAATCTTCACTTATACCATAAAAAGAGTGATATACATAGTATAAATACACGGAACAAACATAAGCTAATTGGTACATCGCACCGTTTACATAGGGTACACAACTCATTTGTAGGGCTTAGTGTTCGCCTCTACAATAAACTACCTCCTAGTTTATTGGAATTGCCATTCAACTCGTTTAAATCAACGGTTAAAGATAAACTATGCAAGAAGGCTTACTATACAATAAATGATTACTTGAATGATAAAAATAGTTGGTCGCCGTGATTAACACAGCGTGCTTTCCTACACGAGATTTTGTTGAGACATTGTCTGGTGTAAAAGATGGAAGTTATGAAACTGTTTGCTAGATTTTCATATTATTTTACTTAAGAGCAAATTAGTTATCTCATATGCACTTTTGGCTTTTGACGTTTAAGAGTCAAATCGTAGTGGTAGTTTAACATTTTAAGGTTATATATTTCTATTAAACTATATCGACCTTTTTTACACCTATTGCCCTGTATTTTATAGTTTAAACTTGGAAGTAGCTGTTAACTCTGTTTATACATATTAAATTAAATCATTTGTGTTAATGTAGCCCAATATTAGAACTCGCCTGCAATCAACAGAACCGCATCGTTCGCACCGCCCAGCGCCCGATCAAATTCCTTAACTTTACGATTGTTTTACAGTTCGACATTAGCTAAAACGAGAATACACCTTGTCTACCATTAAACTTTTATTTCTGACGTAAGAAGGCAATATTGATGCCTTTCGTGTGGATTTTTTATTAGGCTATTAATTTTCTCCTTAAATCCATTCCTCATTGCAGTATTGCGTGACGAGACAACCCTTGTTGTTTGTTTTCTGAATATTATCGGGGGCTCGGAAACTATAGACAGTTGGTTGACAAAGTACCCTTCTAACCTTAAGACTTATTATGCACTTGTCACAAAGTATAACTTTATTCTTTGAAGGACGTATACTGAGGTCATACTTACATACCTTTTCCATAATATTTAACGGGACAATTACTATAATGACGGGATGTTTTCTTCTATGATATGCAAGCCAGCACTGAGTATGCTTTTCAAAGCTAAAATAATAGTCTATAAAAATAAATCAGCGTCAACAAATTAGCAAAATCTCTTTTCAATAACATAAAAGTAACGACGGTTTTTATGTGTTGCTACGGGAGCCTTTAAAACACTTTTATAGCATTCATGAATCATTTAGTTACAACTCAGTGATAAGACTTTGATGATACATAATATGTAATTCGAAAATTATTAATACATGGCGTTGATAGCGTTATCGATAGACGTATCAGCGATGCTATGTGCCCTTGAAGGGCACCTGCGGTTGCAGGGCCCATTATATAAAGCTTAACTCATCGTTATATTAGCCTAACAAAACTATCCACTCAAAAAAAAAAAAATTGTGTATTTTGTCTCCTTACACAAACATTATACTTTTTAGCACAAATTCTCTTTACTCGCGCCCTAAGGCATTTACTTTAACATAACAATAGCTCTGATTACGCTATAACCAACATTTTTAATTACTATCTTATTTGCATAGTATAATAACAAACCAACTCGTGTAAAGTAGGTGAAGGACTGCTCTAGCTGGGCGGCGGAATAACTCTGAAAAGAAAAAGGCTTTTACTATTTTTTAGTTTGGTCTCAAAGTATACATTAAGTTCCTACAATTCCTCTTCAGCCTTGTTTAGAATTAATTTTTATTTGAAGATTATTGATATAAAACTTCCTTAAAGATTATTTTTGCTAGGTTTCACCCTCTGAACTGAAGACTTAACTTGGCACTGCAATCTAAACACAAACAACGTATTAGTGCTTCCTAAAAGAAGTCTGAATACCCTGAATAGAGCTTGCAAAAACTGATCCGAAAAACAAGTTTCCAAAACGATTGATTTTAGCAATTCTAATAAAGAATGTAGGTAATATATATAAATTTGTTAGCTTGAAAATCCCTCTTAGTACGGGAGACTTTCACTTCGAGCTTGAAATGTTCCTTGTTAATCTAGAAAAGAAGCACCGAAGTCCTATAAGAAATCTAGTTCAAATAAAGTTTTAATAGTCTACAAAGTTGTACCGCTTGCAGAACTTTCCTGCTTCGTATAAATTGGCTTGAGCTGAAACAGACCTAATAGTTTTTAGTTTATTAAGTTGAAAACCTGACGATTACTCGGTGAGATGAGAGATTGATAGTTGCAGCAAATGACTTGTGAAGTGCCTTCTTGTTTCCCTTCAATTTCAACACCTACAAATGTTTAGGCTTCTTCATATCTTGGCATCGAGTTTATAAATATTCAATTCGTCTTTCAAGCGTTTATAGTTCCCTAAGTGGATATTTACATTACGTCTGGTCCTGATGAAGGTCGCCCCAGGTATGCTGTCGTAACTCATAGCTGACAACGACCCGTACATTTATCTCGTGCATGAATATGCATGCTGCCACAACCATGTTTGGCGAACGTGTCTGCCATAATATTGGCTATCTGGTTTTGATGCAACGAAAGCGGGATTTGAAAACTGATATGAATGAAAAAACAAAAGAAAAAACTTTACTGGAACATATTTTAGGATAAACCTGCGATGTTCAACAAGGCGTTGTTCGTTCTCAAAATTAAAAATTGCATTTTTGCAGTATTTATATGTATAATTTTAAATAGTAGGTAATAGACTGTAAACAATAAACATTTAAGCTTTTGCAAACTTTACGGCAATATTAACCCATTTAGTCCTACCGTACCAATTATTCTCCAATAATTGTAAAATTCTTTTTCAATGTCATGCTCTTACGAACCAGGAATGATGCCAAATGAATGGTGAATTCGCTATTGTTTATTAATGAAGGCTATTGTAATAACGCTCTATGATTTCCTTAATTTAGTCACATATGATCCAGTTTGCAGTATTCTCAATGACAACCGCGCCTACCGTTCCGCTAGACGGTATCGAGATCACGCGGCGTGCTCCATTTCCTACCCATTGCATAATTCAATCGCATTGCATACGAGAATCGATTTTCACTTTCGCGTGCATTCGTTTCCATAGAAATGTTTATTTTTAATGCTTACACAAGATTGAAACAGACAGTCGGCAACTGTGTGTATCTTTGTTTGAGTTTAACACAATGTATTGAATTATTTCTGTGTATGTAACCATGTTTTGCTTACACGCTGATTTTATAATAATTTATTACGTCATGTTTCCTGTATTGCTTTCTCGAATATATGCCCGTACATTTGATACCTTGTAATAGAAACTTAATTGTAACACCAAACTGTGCTTTCATTGTTAAATATGACGTCCCACGTGCTTGAAACAATATTTTTTACTGATTTATCAAATACGTTTCAATTCAAGAGCCCCTCGAGTAAAACGGTACAGTACGCCTGTCATCTCAAGAATTAATTAAACCTACAATACTGTACCGTTAAGTGTTCATTAGCTTATTAAACCGTCAAGTCTTTATTTAGAGATACCAATACAAACTTCTTTACAACTGTCTTAAACTTAAACATTCTACTCTGAACTTTGTGTGTAAGGCATTAGAGGTAAGTATTGATGTGTGAAAGGTTACATGATGAAAAGAGGTTGTGATCGAATGTGGGTTCAAATGTTAAAAGCAACGGTACTCCGCCTCCTTGCTGCACGAACTCACGAAGTTTCACCGTATTGAGATCGTTGCATTGTTGCTCTCCGTATACGGTCGAGTCTATTAGATGTGCTTTTTATACAGTTTGTTTTCGTTCAACTCTTTGATAATATATTATTCATCATTTAGCCGAGCTATCTGTTTTTTAGAATACTGTCTGACCTTTTTAAGGTGAGTTGTTAAGACAAGTCCCTATTCTATAAAGAAACGAATTTGTCCCGCATTCTTTGCCAAGATTTACCTCTGTGGCAGACTGACATTAAGAAGGACCTAGTTTATCATAGTTGGCGACAGGCGTGTCCAAATCAATTCCGTTTATGCTTCGAAGCTCACAACGTATAATACCGTTACTAGTAGATACATAATTCGCAATGTACAACAATATTATACAATATGAATCAAGTAGCAGCTTTATTGCTATGCCGCTACGACCTTGTATATTAAGTGCATCAAGTCTCACGGCTCAACAGTTATGTAATAGTCTGCAGTCATCATCATGAGTCTACGAACAGTTGAAGATTACGAGATTATTCGATACGTATCTCCTCGTGGTATCTTTCGCTTTTACGTTCAAATCTCTTGAGGCTTTTTGTTTTTGAAGTTGACAACATATCCTCACTTCTATGTATATTTGACCTATAGAAAAACGATATAAAATCTTGAAGCGGCAAAACTTTAAAGATGGTAAACATGTTGAAAGTCTTTAGTATACTCAATGGCACTCAAAAGATTCAATCAGTACACTTTTTTTTTTCCTTAAACAACAGCACGCCTCACGCAAAGGATACTGCAGTAAGCCGTGCACTCACACTGAATGTCAATAGCTGTCTGACTCACGTTTGCCAACCACCTGCACACATCTGTATTCTAGTCCTTATCTACATTCTTTCACTACATCGACGCTTTTGTTTCAACGTAAGAATCTTCTACCTGAACAAAACTTGACATGCACATTATTTTGAGTAAAAGATCTTACTTTGTCTATTTGTTTCTTATTACTGACGTTTTGTTGTGTCTGATTTGTCATACTGTGATAATGTTAGATTATCTTATCCAGAACCTGATTCATATTTCTAAACATAATCTGCTTTGTATCATAATCTTGGAAGTGTACGATATACATTTTCTCAGAAAAATGAGAGTACATGTTGTTTTCATTTATTAGTAATCGCATTTACGCCGGTTACGCTAAATTGACAATTTCTAAGTAAAACGGAATTTTATCTTTGTCAGAGAATAAAAGTACTCATATCATCAAGATGTTGTCAAGTTCACTTGAAGATATATATGTGAAAATATATATAATATGATACAGTAACATTTGCATGACTTATATATTTGTTCCAAAAATCATGACCAAATTAAAAAAAAAGATAAAACAGTTCCGTTAACCGCCTTCAATGTTTCTCTAAATCCACTAAATGACGGAACACTTATTTATCGTAAACAATCGCCCTGTTTTCAAACAAAATAAAACTTCCCATCATTATCTCTTATGAATGACATTTACCAAGCGCCGGCGCATCTGAATGGCGCGGCGCATGCGCCCCTCCGAGTATAGTCATCGATAAAGGAAATCATTCTCTCCATAAAAGGCTTGATGTCTGTTACTAGTATTACTTAAGCTAATTGAACGTTTGATTATTCAAAGCCAGTTCAAGTTGATCGCATTTAATCGTTATTTATTGATAGCAAATGGAATTAGTGAATTAATGCCCATAAACTCTATTGGGATTGCCGACTAAGAACTATTTGCTTGTCCAACCTGACTTCTGAATGAGAATTTGAATTGCCGAGAAAGCTTTTATTTAAAGTTAAATTGTATTTAGTTCGTATTTACCTTTTCTGGCGAACCTAGTAAAATGTAGAGCTATTTAAATAGCTTTCAAGATCACTTCGAAGCGTATTGGTTTAGAAATGCAATAGCTACATGTAATTGGTTGAGCTGATATTAATCAAATTCGCCCTAGAGTTTAGTTGTCACGTATGAACAATCGATTCCACACGCTGCGCCCGCGTCGCTGGCAACAACAATGGCGTTGGGCGACGCTGTGCGCTGTCCGCGGAAGTTGTGCAGGAAGCCCCACTGGGACTATTGACACCCAATGTATTTCGTACTACACAGCCTGGTGACGTCATACTCATTCATAACTTCATCCATTATTTAAACCGATAATGAGCAGCTTTGTATTCATACAGTAACCCTTTACCATGGATTGGTCATCAACGTAGATATTTTTTATTCGTGGCAACTGGCACAGAAATATATTGAAAATAATTTTCTATCGCAATCAAAACATCGTAAGAAGTGACAAGTCAATTAATTAACAAGTCAGGTTAGTAGAAACGAGATCGCCATCGTCACATGGAACTTGAGTTCGAATGATGTTCGAAGAAAATAATTTTAATAGACTCATGCATGATACAAGCAAATACCTACAGTTGCTTACGATAACAAGCGTGAGTTGATGTAGTACCATCGATTCTTATTCATCGTGAGGTTGATGACCTCACTGATCGATATTAACCACTAGCGAAGCGAAAAATTACAGCCGACAATACGCAAAGCTCGTACAACCGGCCCTATTTATATTTATTACGCCATCACGCCCACATAACAGACAACCTTTACATTACAGCCTGGAAGTCTTCAAGTGGTATAAAATCCTATACCTCTCGAACTACAAATGGACGTTGGCTGGCATTCTGACAAATAGCTATAATAAAACCAGGGCCACGAAAAGCTTATTAAAAAGTGTTACCGAGCTGACTTACACGTGTCAGTCTCTGCTTAATCGATATATAACAGACGTCTATCAAAACGCTGTTGATAGCTCAAAACAAATTGGTCTGCTGAGCTCTGAAATATTTTTGGTCTGTTAAATCAATCTAGTTCAATTACTATGATGATATCATTTGTCCGAAATAAGAAATTCAGACTATAAAGTTAATAAAAGGAAACTCCTACTAGACACAATTGTAAAGCGCTTGAGATCAACACTATCAACAGTAAGATTCCTCCAATTTAAAATGCCCGCCTATCAGTAGTAATAATATTAATTAATCAGTCTTAATCCTTACGTTACTACAGCTAAACTTGCAAATTCGTCCCCAAGTCATGGTTTTATAATATCGAATTCGAATGCGTCGATGTCGTCGACATTGTAATGTACGCATGAATTCGCACTGCGTCGTCACAAGGTTTCCGTTTCCTCCCCGAACCCATATATGTACCGTGTGAAGTTACAATATTTTTAATGTTGAATTTAAAGCCCAATAAGCTAACGCGAACAGAATTTAATAGAATATTTCAAACGAATCAAAAGTTATCGTTAAATGAGTGTCATCGGTCTAACAAACTGTTTGGAACCAAATTCGTGGAAAAATAATAAATAAAACTTGCTTTATTATAACAATAAATAACATGTGTTTTCTTTACTAGAATGGCTTTCCACACTGTATTCTTATCTTTAAAATGCTTCTTAGGTTTCCACTCAAATACAATCCACTTTCTAGAGAAATATTGGTACCCCGATTACGTTAAATATCCAAACGTGACTAAAACACAAACATCCATACAATTTCCACTATTTTGTATCTAATTCTGTTTATTTAATTTGAGAATCGCATGAACAAGGGCACGCACACTAAATAAATTAACTTTTCTGTTATCCGGAACAGAATGATTCATGTGTGACATCTATAAATATTCTAGGCGTGTTAATTGTGTTTACATTATCGGAACACACACATTTTTATGGTCAAGGTCATGACTAGGGTCGCCACCTTTGACTAGTTTATCAATATTGTTTTTGTTGAGAAAACAAAGGTCGAATCATGTCTGTTGATATCAGATATGTAGTTAGGAAATACCTTTTTCCCACAAGTGAGCACAGAATATTATGACTATGTGCTGATAAATGTTCTGTATCATTTTACTTGTGACAACCCTATGAAGCAGACCCCAGCATAGTTAGGAAAAGACTGGTCTGATGATGACAACCCTAATATTGTCGTGATTTTATCGCGATTCTACCGCGTATTCGATATTGCAGTTTTTGAAAAGTTGTGTGATAACGAAATAAAATATTTTCTTCTCCAGTATCAAATATGTACAATCGGATAATGTGTAATCCCAGTTTAATTTCTTTGGTAATTGTCTCTACCAATACGGGGACCCACTTACCGGTACAATGCATTAACTTTTCTAAGCCTTTCCTAATGATCATTGAATAAGCAATTAGGATTACTCCCGGGACAGTCGTTGCCCCTTATCCTATAAGTACCACTTCCTAATTACTTCTTGTTCCATTACTTGTTTTCTATTTTCATAAGTACTTTATAATACTTAGTAAAGTACAGTAAGCTTCATCGCTTTCGGTTCACCTTGCAAGGACAGGAAATAGAACATTGCAGATATAAAAGTACACAAATAAAATGACATTAAAACTTTTTTGAACACAAGTGTTAAATCGGCCTCATAAAGTGACGTCATTTGGCACGAAAGCCGCAGCCGCTATAATGGCTTAGTGACATCATTTGCAAGGTGCGTAGGCATATCAGTGCAGTTTAATGTGGACAATCGTATTACTTCCAGTTAACCACGTCTAATGTGATATGGGTTAGTTTACGAGCGAATTGCTCCTACGATATGCACTTTATGTGCTATATACTGTAAACGATAAATTACTTCTTTTATAGGAAATTAGTATAGGAAAAATATTGTTGCACCTTCTAAACTTTCTACGACAGAACCCGTGCAAGAAGTATCCACGTCACAGACATTATCGAGATAAGTTCACAGGACACAGATGGCACACCTAATGACCACAGAATAGATACAAACAAATATGCGACGCTCTAATTGTCACTGTTAACGCAATCATTACATTCCTGAGCCGTCATGAATATGAATGAATAACGTCGTTTACACATACTATGTGCTTGTAATTGAAGGACAAGTTACGTTTGATCGTGAGATTAATTTGGAGGTCTGTTGTTAAGTTAATGTACTCTTTGGGTAAGGGTTAAGGGTGTGTTCGCTTTCATATACTTTTTTGTTTGATTGACATAGAAATATTGTACATCTGTCACATAACAGTGTTTGTATTAAAAGTGTTTTGTTAAATTAAAGTTTCTAAATCCATAACTCGAGACTAATAAAAGTATCAGTCCCCGTTAGATTTATTTCATTGAATAGTGTAAAAACACAACTGTTTTTGCCATTTAGTTTATCATTTCGTACATCCGCAACACATTGTTATTTTATTTATATATTCCGGTGATACTTAAAAATGCCAAATGTGTGCCGCCAAAACCGCTACAACTGAGTATAACAAAAGTCCTTATAAGGCCTGGAAAGTATATCAAGATTCAAGACTATCTAAAACGAGTTCGAGATACTAGGACGTAGCCAGCTTCGCCAAAAACGCTAAAATTGAAACATCGGAACTTTGTAACGTTTGAGTTAGGGTATGCCAGACTAGACCTCTTAACGGTATCGGGCAGTGATTCTCAACTGTTCCTCCTAACGCTTATTTTGTTAAAGCAACGTAGCCCGAGTATCACAGGTAAATAGTTAGAATGTTAGTTCATAAATTCGCTACTTGATCCAAAAACTATTACATTGTATCAAATTACCTTGTCCAGAACTTAATAAACTACATATCGTACATATTTGTTCATAACTTTACCGTTTACGTTTGAGCATTCTATGGTTTGCAACCATTTGACTATTACATAAAGTTCAGAATGTCTTGAACTTCCATTATCCAACAATTTACTTCCCAGTTTAGTGTGACTATTATCTCTGTCAACAAGCGATATATTTTTTCAAATATCTTTAAATTTTCTTGGTTGAGCACCGCTGGTTGAGACGAACCGGTCCAGTAAAGCGATCAAGCTTTGTTGGTCGAGTGCACGTGTACTAGCGGCGAGTAGAGTTGCACAATCGTGGCCGAAGCCAGACAATGGATGCCAGAGGCTTTTGTACAGTTCATCACTGATGGTACCGGCTCTTGGCTTTCTGGTACCAATTAGAACAGTTAAGACCGTTATGATAATTAAAAACAACGTTTTTAGAACGATCGGTTTTATTTGTTAAGCCTTTCGTTGGTATCTTTATTTCCTTTGGTTGTCCGTTAGGCTAAAGATGTGAAGGGTATCAAAAGAATATTATACTGTTAACAAAAATACAATGCATCATAATGAACATAGCTGCGTAGTACCACTCTATATTCTGTGCTATAGCTACATAAAAATAATTTGAAAATCTCTCCAGATACTGATATAACACGGAGTATTTGCGTTTTATACTTATGAAGACTTTAGAAAACTAGATTGATTCGCGTCACAGGGTAAATTCCCACAATCACGAGGAAATATAATAATGTCAAACAGCGTTCTAAGAAACAGTTCGCTTATTAACCGAAGATGATACAATACCTGTTTGATAAGCATTTTGAGGGCATCGGTCACGCCTGCTCACATCTGGTATGCGACATTCCGAATCAGCAATCAACTGAACTTTAACTGAAACATTAGAAATTCAACCTTAAGTTTACAGTTATAAACTCTACTTTCAATCGACAGAAACACGGCTTTAAATAGAAAACCATTTGAACTCGCTACTATTTATACAAAAAATGTGTTTCATACGATTTGTTTATTAAATATTTTTGTTGATGATACTGCGAACATTATCGTTTAATTTGGCGCACCCGACCTTGATAGGTTTTACTAATGTGTCTGAGTCATCGAAATATTTTAATGCATGTTTTTAAACTAAATGATTGACGTCCGAGCTTCCATTAGTAACATCAAATGCTTAAATACATTCACTGTATTGTGTGTCTTTTTAGCTTTCACGATGTCCCAATAACGTAATGATAGAGTGATGGTACTACCATGTGATTTAAACTTAAATATCGTCGAACAAATGTGGTAATTACAGCTCTATCTCGTTTCATTAGTGTATTTTGATAGTTACATTGAGAACATTCTGTACAGTGACTGCTATTCACATAAGTATGCCAACAACTTGCGGACAAATGTGTTTTTTGTTATCGTGTATTTAATGCGGGATTTTTATAAATTCTAGATATTTAGTTGTTAATTAATGCTCCTCATTACGCTACTAATGTTTGTAATTCACCAAAATAGCTTTTGTTCGGCATAATTGAAATAAGTTACGCATTAAACACATTGAAACAGAAAGTATTCTTGAGAATTATTAGTAAATGATAAATTACTAAGATGAGTAATAAAAATTAGGTACAAATCTGCAAGAAAAACAGCGGACATGTTATGAAGTATCTTTCTAAACATTTCATAGAAGAACGTATAACAAGTTTATTAAACCTATAATTTTATAAACACGCAACCAGCAAGCCTGTGTTCCCACGTCCCTTTTCATAGGCAATAACTATGCGGTGTTAGACAAGTGGCAACTACAATTATTATGCGTTAACTTTGAATGGGAAAACGCACGCGATGTCATTTAGTGAAAAGTAATGGCTGATTTAGTCCTTCAGAACAGAAATATTGAAACCTTATTGATGGTTGTTTGCTTTCTTCTCAATGATTACCTACGCTAAAGTTAAAGATTGTCTGAGTGTTCGTATTTGAGAGATGAGGAAATAAATTTTAATTCTTAAGCGAGCAAGAGCAGCTTCTTTAAACTCTTTCTTGTTGGCTTTTAGGTATTTATCGAAGTGAAATAACTGTAAATACATACTTTTTAGTGGACTCTACTTACACCATCATGAAAAAATAAGTAATTTAATTTGCAATCAGACGTAAGTTTATGTCACGTCCTTAGATCAGAAGCAACCAGCTCATAGTTGAAAAGAACAATTTAAATTCGTTTTTTTAAATATATTTGTACACATTTCTTAAAAACCTAGTACCACAGATTACTAAATAGTTACTAGTACTGAATAAGTAGCAGTATGACTATGAGTCAGAGATCCGCACGTTTCATGACGTAACGCCATTGTGTCCGAGGTGTCAAACAGGCTACAAAAAGCTCATTCTATCACTTAATTACCTTCCTATTCACATTTGTGATGTAATTGTCCTGTAAATACTATGTTCTTTTGATAACGCTGACTAATATGTTGTGTACCAACAGTTGTTGCCGCGACAGTGTGAATACTTTAGGTATATTGACCTTTATTGCACTGAGTTAAGGAATGTTTTCGTATATTATGTGTGCGCTGTATGGTACTACTGTATAAACTATTATTTAAAATAAAATAAATTCGTGCTTATTAAAACTAGATTGACTCCGTATTGCCAAGTACGAATGCATTGTTTGTTACAATGATGTTTCAAATGAAAGATGCATCATTATTTATACAATGTGTATGTTTAGAAAATTGTTTGTTAACGACAATAGATTCTATTTACTAAACAATAGTCTACAATATGTTCTGTTGCTTTAAATCGTTATCTCCGTGGTAAAAGAGATATATCTCAGAAGGGATTGTTAGAGGCGAAATTAGCGCAAATGTAAATATGTACGTTTATTTAATCTTTTAATTTTCTTGATTTCTTGAACTTTTTATATAGCTCAATGTATAAGATAAGTTATTTATTAAATAATTTATTCATTTAAATATAAGTTTACGGCGGTAAGCCAAAACTCTTATCTACATGTAAAATTATTCAACACAAACTTAAATTTTCTTTAAATTACTCAAAGACTCCACGTAACTCTCTTTCAATATGAATAGGTGTTAGTAGGTTATGTTTGTAAAAAGAAAACCCAGATCTCTTACTCACCTTTCATCTCAAAAATGCAAATTGAGCATTTAAACCTAACGAAATCTCTCGTTATTTTCAGACAGTCCAACACGGCTTCCCTCACAGAGCATCAGCGCTAGCATGGGACCCACTGCTGCGGGTGGTCGCCCTCGGCACGGCCACCGGCGCCCTCAAGGTGTACGGCAGACCCGGCGTCGAACTCTACGGACAGCACACCAACTCAGACTCCAGCGTCACACAGATACTCTTCATACCTGGTAAGCCGTACTTCATAACTATAAGGTGCAGCGCAGACGGCACACTTTTTGTGCGATCGAGTCTGCGGCGCTCAAAAAGTCTGCATGGCGCGCCTTTGCGTTACTGCATATAATTGCTTAGATTCTATTATCACAGACTAAAAAGTGCGTCACGGATTAGTTTGTCGACTGCGCTGCACCTAAATATTAATGAAATATCAGACATACATAGAACAAAACGGGGAAGTAGTAGCTAACCCTTAATCGCTATTAGGAAACTGCTCCCCCTTCTCAATTCTCTTCGTCAAATAGCCCTTTGACAATCTTCGCTTGTGAAGGACTCATAAGCAGTCGGAAAAGTAAAAACTTTGATGACGAATGCTTTTAAGGCTGGATTCTGCGTGCATTCGTATTTATTTGGGAAATAGGTTCGCTTTCTGCTTTGAATATGTAATACGTAATTAGGTGGAATTCAGAGAACGACACGCAAGAACAATTAGCAGATTTAGTCATGTTAAAGCAGACTATGTATTTGTTCCCATTAATAAATCTAAATACTTTGTAAATACCAAATAATAATTACGTATTATAATAGTCAAACGCACATCAAAGAAGTGTCCGTATTCATGAATATTTTTGCGAACAACACTAAAGTAGCTACGATGACACATCAGGTGCACTGGAATTCTACAACAGTTATCTTTCTGGGTTTGGGTGGGCCATTACTTACCGCGATTAGATTATCATTTATATTTTGTACTCTTGGAATGTTATATGTCATGTCTGTTTATTTATAGACGAAACATTTTCGTTCTATACTAGTATTTCACGTTTATGTATTATATTAATTATTACTTAGAAATGTCGTCCATTATCTGGGTGAAAGTACAGGTACATAAAATATTAAAATGGTACTTAAAACAAGCTCGTTTATTAGGGATTCTAAGCGAACGACGCGTGGGCGAGACCACGCACCGGGTTTATTATAAAACGTTTAGTCACACTGAATGACTTTGATAAGATTTTATTTTAGGACGTTATTCATCTGGAACGCTGTGCGTGTTGCTAATTCCCTTTTTAATGCGTATAGTTAAACATTGATACAATGTACTGCATTTCATTACATTTTTAACAAAGCTGTTCGCATATTATCCGTCAACGTTTTCGGTAAACAATGACAGTCTTACTTAATATTATGTTGCTATAATATTATATACATATATGATGTAGGTATGTGAGTGTAGTCAAATCCGTTATTAGTAATAACGAAATGTCAACCCACTGATACCGCTTGATAATGTAACGTTTTTTAGTAAATGTAGTTTTTGATATCAGTTTATCGCACCTATTATATTACTAGTGGAACAATTTGATAAATAAAAATAAGTTCATGTTTGTTTTGTACTGCAAAATTATCGCACATTTTCATAATATTTAGGTTTGTGTTTTATCAAAAGATAATTTATATAGTAACACTGTCCTGTTCTACTATCCACTATCGGTTTAGAGTTCCATTTAAATTCCATGCTAAAACAACAGTTCAGTGGTAGGTATGTTAACGAACTTCTTACTTCTTTACCCTGATGGCAAAAGAAATGAGGTTCAACACTTTTTCGTATGTATGTTTCAAGCAAATTCCGGCGGAATGCTCATTTACTGCAAAATAATTGCAAATGTGGTTAAAACACTACTAAAATGTTTCATTTCCTCTATTCCAGGCACAGGCCGTCTAGTATCACTATCAGATGACAACAGTCT
>NW_020800031.1:0-30432 GCF_003590095.1 Trichoplusia ni
TTAGAAGGCAAAGCCGAAGTAGCTTGCTCATTAAAGAATTCGACTCTTGGGACCAATTAAATAGTTTCCTTAAGACACAGTTCGGTGAAAGAAAACACTATGCCCATCTTATGACTGAATTACGGGAATGCCAACAACCTAAATGAACCGGTTAACCAATTCGCATTACGCCTCGAAACTTGCCTTTCGAAGCTCTTAACAGAAGTAACATTATCCAATAAAAAGAAAAGCGAATTAGTTGGTCGTATAGCGGCTATGGAAGACTTAGCACTCCACACGTTTTTAATTGGCCTTAAGCCCGAAATTTCTAATCTAGTCCGCAGTAGAAACCCATCCACTCTCAACGATGCAATCAATTTTGCCGTCTCAGAGGAGAAGATCCTAAATTCGTATAATAAGCGTAATCCTCAAAGTTCAACCATTACATCGTATTGCATTTAAACCACAATATCCTTCTCGTCCTTCAAACCATGATGTCAATTCTAAGCCGCAAATGGCTAAACAATATGACCGAGATAATAAAAATCTATTCTGTAGGTATTGTAAAAATCAAGGTCATACCATTGAAACATGTAGAAAAACGCGAGTACAACAATAATCGGTTCAAGGCTAATCCATCTCCCAAATATCAAAAGCAACCTTATCAGGAGAACTATAAACCTGCTCGTGTTAATTGTGTAACCAGTGAAGATGACTATTATAATCCGGAACCACAACCATCCACGAGCACAAATGATACCCAATATGACGAAACCCACGATTTAAACGAATAGTGGGCTCACGGAGGTGCCTCGTGAGGCCCAAAATACGACCTCTCACAAAATCCTTCCATGTCAACGGCACCAATTTACCTAAATCCAAGGACCACACGGGTAACCAGCCCCAAGCAAGTGTCCATTCTACTAAATCCAAGGACCACACGGGTAACCAGCCCCAAGCGAGTGTCCATTCTTCTAAATCCAAGGACCACACGGGTAACCAGCCCCAAGCAAGTGTCCATTCTACTCTACTAAATCCAAGGACCACACGGGTAACCAGCCCCAAGCAAGTGTCCATTCTCTAAATCCAAGGACCACACGGGTAACCAGCCCCAAGCAAGTGTCCATTCTCCTAAATCCAAGACCACACGGGTAACCAGCCCCAAGCAAGTGTCCATTCTCCTAAATCCAAGGACCACACGGGTAACCAGCCCCAAGCAAGTGTCCATTCTCCTAAATCCAAGGGTCTCACGGGTAACCAGCCCCAAGTAAAAGCCCAAAACTGCTTTACTGACAATTTCCTGGAAGAAAATAAAATATATGAAATATCGTATAATCGAAATATATCCTTACCTCATGTCTGCATTCAAACATCCGTTTCTGAGAAACCACTTATTTTACTCGTAGACACTGGATCTTCGATCTGCCTTCTCCAAAAGACCTCTATTCAATCATACTCCGACCTGAAACTCAATGAAAACATAATTAAATTAAAAGGCATAGATAGTAAAGAAAATGCTGTACTTACCCTTGGTAATTTCGATATGAACCTTATATTCGGCAAAGAATCTATATCTTACCCATTTCACGTAGTAGAACCAATTGATTTCCCCTACGATGGTATCATAGGAAATAATTTACTTACCCATTATCAGTGTTCTATTGATTACAATCGTCATATTCTTAACCTAGGAATAAATAAAATTAAACTAAATTTCACAGACCCAATTTATCAAATACCACCTCGTTCTGAAATCACTGTAGAATGTTCAGTAAGTAACCCTGAATTAAAAGAAGGTCTCATTCTTGACCAACATATAAGTGATACGTTATTTATTGCGAATTGCTTAGCTAAAGTCAAAAGGAACAATCGAATTAACCTAACAGTTCTTAATACTTCTGAAGACCCTGTCTCTCTAAACTCTAATCTGCAACTTACCTTACACCCGATCAACTATGAAACTTGTCAAGTACATAATACTTACCAAACAGTTCTCGACAGAACTAACGAAGTCCTTAACCTTCTCCGCGTTTCACATCTAAATACAGAAGAAAGCGAAGCCCTCTATGACGTGTGCTCGAATTATTCCGATATATTTCACTTACCTAATGATCCACTTAGCTCAACTGACAGTATTCAACATGAAATCCGCACATCTTCTGATCAGCCCATTAACGTTAAATCTTATCGCTTCCCGGAAATACATAAGCAAGAAGTCAACTCCCAAATAAAGAAAATGATAGGTCAGAATATTATTAAACCTTCCTTATCTCCGTGGTCTTCTCCAATATGGATTGTTCCCAAAAAGATCGACGCTTCTGGTGAAAAGAAGTGGCGTATAGTCATTGACTATAGAAAGTTAAATGACATCACAATTGGTGAAATCTATCCTATTCCTAACATTGTTGAAATATTAGATCAATTAGGTAACTCTAAATACTTCTCTACTCTAGACCTTGCTTCCGGATTTCACCAAATAAAAATGTCTCCACAAGACGCTTGTAAAACCGCGTTCAGTGTTCCCCAAGGACATTTCGAATTCACTCGAATGCCCTTTGGTTTAAAAAACGCGCCAGCGACCTTCCAACGTCTAATGAATAATGTCTTAACAGGCCTTCAAGGCGAAAGATGTTTTGTTTATCTAGACGATATTGTCGTTTATTCACATGATTTAAATAGTCATATTCAAAATTTGACAGCAGTTTTTCAAAAACTTCGTAGTTTTAACTTGAAATTGCAACCAGATAAATGTGAATTCTTAAGAAAAGAAGTCGGCTATCTAGGACACATTATAACAGAAAATGGCCTAAAACCTGATCCAAATAAAGTTAAATCTGTTCAAGAATTCCCAGTTCCAAAGTGTCCGAAAGATATAAAATCATTTTTAGGTCTTATATCTTACTACAGACGTTTTATCCCTGAATTTTCAAAATTATCGAAGCCACTCTCCTCTCTTCTTAAGAAAAATGTATCATTTGTTTGGACAAATGAACAACAGTTAGCTTTTGAAACGCTTAAAGATAAGCTGACTAGCGCTCCAGTCCTTATTTATCCCGATTTCACAAAATCCTTTAACCTTACTTGTGATGCAAGTAACTATGCAATCTCTGCTATCCTGTCTCAAGGGCCAGTTGGCAAAGACCATCCCGTAGCCTATGCGTCTAGAACCTTGAACAAATGCGAAATCAACTATAGCACAACTGAAAAGGAATTATTGGCTATAGTATGGGGCTGCAAAACCTTTAGACCGTACCTGTTTGGTCGTAAATTTATGATCATAACTGACCATCGTCCTTTAAAATGGCTTTTCAACCACACTGACCCGAGCAGTAAATTGCAACGTTGGCGTCTCCAACTTCAAGAATTTGAATACGAAATAGTCTACCGAAAAGGTAAGCTAAATTCAGCAGCTGATGCTCTTTCTCGTTATCCTGTCAACCCTGCATATCCTGCAGATCCTGATACTGAGCTTATAGATTTAGGTCCATTAGACATTAGCCCTTTCAATGCAGAAGTAGGTGACTTCAGTCCTTTAAATATTCCAAGTCCTATGAATTTACCAGATCCTCTAATTCCTGACGAAATCCTGAGTCCCTCTCCAGAAGTTTTAAACGAAAATCCAAACATAGAAAGGGAAAATGAATTACAGCCTTCCGCTAACCAAGTTCCCGGAACGCAGTCTCTGCCTTTAAATTCACCTGATACTTACTCAAAATTCCTGAAAGTTCCTCGGACTGTAACGTATGACACAGTGATTTCCGAGTTCAACGATAGCCTACTAAAAACTCAGAATAACGTCTTAGTAATACCTACATCGCTTGATCTAGACGAATCTATTCCCTACGTCCAAGAAATCTTATCAAATTCGCCAGATTCCGAGTCGTTTATGAATTCAGAGAGAACCCTACATTCCTATAAACCATTATTGGTCGCTGATAAAACCTACTATTTCCTATTTATTAAAGTACACCACTTTGACAATTGTACCTATAGTGATATCTTCGAATCCTTAAAGAATCTACGTAATCACCTAATGTCTCTTAACGAGGCTATTCATAAAATAAGTATTACTGACTTCAAAAATCCATTTGATAAACATACATATATTAAAATTTATAATATGCTAGCTCACCTCTTTCACAATACATCAATTCAAATTCAAGTGTATCGCAATAAAATATATTATCCTAGTCCTTCTGAAGTTCAGAAAATTCTCCGTGAGAATCATGATATTCCTGTCGCTGGGCACCTTGGTGCAAATAGAATGTTTAATAAAATTCGAGAGCAGTATTTTTGGAAGAATATGAGGACGGAAATAGAAGATTATGTAAAAAAGTGTAATTCTTGTCAGACCAACAAAGCTCTTAGGAAAATTAACCGTGCACCCATGCAGATAACTAGCACCTCCACTGCCCCCTTTGAAAGAATGTCTCTTGATATAGTTGGTCCTCTTCCTGAATCCGGCACAGCCAAAATTAAATATATTCTAACACTTCAGGACGACCTAACTAAATATTCAATAGCATATCCAATTCGAAGTACTACCGCCGAAGAAACCAGCGACTGCCTGATTCACTTTATTTCTTTGTTTGGCATACCAAAAACTATCCTTACTGATCAAAGCACAAATTTTACAGCAGAGCTATTTAAAGAAACCTGCAAATTTCTAAAGATTAAACAGCTGTGGTCATCTCCATACCATCCACAGACACAAGGCGCTCTGGAAAGAAGCCATTCCACCTTAAAAGAGTACCTTAAATCTTACATATCTGAAAACCAAGACAATTGGCCAAAATATGTATATACTGCTATGCTCGCCTATAATACATCTATACATTCAACAACAAATTTCACTCCCTACGAGTTGATTTTCGGTCATAAACCAATCCTTCCTAATTCCATATATGAACCTAACACGAATGCCTCGTATCCGGACTATATTAAGATGCTTCAACATCGCCTTAAATGCACGCGTGATAAAGCCGTCGAATTTATAAAGAAGTCGAAAGAGTCTTCCAAAGCCTATTACGATGCCCGCACAAGACCTGTAAGTTACCATGCTGGTGACTATGTGTACCTTAAAAATCACCTCCGTATGCGTAAGGCTCTATCTCCGGTCTGGAAAGGCCCTTATAAAATTATTAAGGTTAATGGTAGAAATAGTGTAACGCTATTAATAAATAGACGACACGTGTCCCATCATTTTGATGAAATAAAATTAGCTCATCGCCGTGACACCGTGTCATAATCACTTTAAGCTTGTTTTAACTTAACGTAATATTTAAGTTTAGTTAGTCTTAGTTTAACTCTTAATTATTCCTTTACAGTTCTCTGTCTTCCGCAAAAGCAATGTTCATCACAAGTTCCACGAATGCTTCCGGCATATATTTTGACCCCATTGGGTCATTAAAAATGATAGACGGTTTCCTTAGCGTACTAATTCCAATAGATATTTCATTTATTCAACCGCATATTAAGAATCTTAACGGTGTGATAGGCACTTCTAAGTTCCTATGTAAGCAGACTGCTCTGTATACCGATATCGAGTGTCTTAATTTGCACCAGCCGTTATCAATAAGATACAACGACATTATTCGAGATTACGATTCTATTTCTCACTTAATTGAATCAAGGTCTAAACGTTCAGCCTGGTTTGGGGGTATTGGCACCCTATTCAAAAATCTATTTGGTACTATGAACGAAGACGACGCAATAAATTATAGTAACGCTATTCAATTAATAGAGAAAGATCAATCTAAATTATCCGAATTAGTCAAACAAAATATATTAGTAACTACTTCAACACTCTCTTCAATAGAAGACTCAGTAAATAAAATTAGTGTCAACGAGCAGAGATTAAATGATGCTATTGATGACATAGCTTTATTCCAAAAGAACTTGACCTTGTTAGCTGATAAATTAATATTAAAAACTAAATTCAATGGAATGTTAAATTTATTAGAAAGTAGTCTCCTAACTTTATCTTTTAAACTAGAAGACACTGTAAACGCTATTATGTTTAGTAAATTAAATATTTTGTATCCTTCTATTATAAGTCCAAAACAGCTATTTACAGAGCTTGTTAATAATTATAGGTTTTTAGCTGATAATCATCAATTTCCTTTAAGTTTAATTTAGAAAATATACACACTTTAATGAATGTTTCAGAAATTGCGAGTTATTATAATAATAACAAAGTTGTATTTGCCTTAAAAATACCTTTAGTAAATTCCAGGAGCTATGATTTATATCATAACATACCTTATCCAGTTTCTGTAACCCATGATACTTATACTATGATCATTCCCTCTACTAAATATCTAGCTATTAACAGAGATAGATCATATTATAGTAAATTAGATAATCTAAGTAGCTGTAAGACAATAAATAACCAGTACTATATATGTGACAACCTAGATACTTACTCGTGTGCCAGGACTCCGATCTGCGAATCGGATATAATCTCAAAAGCATTAAAATCTGTGCCTAGTAATTGTAAGACCCAATTCATTCAAGGCCAACTAGATATTTGGCAAACGTTGTCTAACAATACATGGTTATATGTTATTACAAACCCTTCCAAATTGTCCATAGACTGTAAAGCTTCCAATACTGAAGTTATCATATCAGGCACAGGCATGATAAACTTACCTCCGTATTGTATAGCCTTTTATAAAGACTCAAGGTTAATACCCAAATATTACAAAACAATTAAAGTCCAAACAATTAAAATTAACTTTAATCTAGTAAATGACTCTTGTTGTAATTCAGAAACATTATCGAAACTTAAGCCTCAAATTCCCGTTTTAAATCTTACTAATATTAACCTTGATTCTATAACGTCACGACGAAATTTGGAAACCAGCCGCATTGTCAATAACCTTGACAAATTAATTGAAAAACCACATATTGTTTTATATGGTGAATATTATTCCTATGTAACAATAATTATATCTGTTATTATTGTAATATATATTCTTGTACTATTTTGTAAGTTTATAAAATCGGGCATTTGTCATCGCCTCTTAAATAGACAAGCTTTCAAATGTAATAC
This sequence comes from Trichoplusia ni, assembly GCF_003590095.1. Taxonomy (NCBI): domain Eukaryota; kingdom Metazoa; phylum Arthropoda; class Insecta; order Lepidoptera; family Noctuidae; genus Trichoplusia; species Trichoplusia ni. The sequence goes on from NW_020800031.1 coordinate 7,034, forward strand.
GGAAAAAGCTGAAGAGCTTACAGAAGTTGCTGCTAGTTCTTCCGACATTTCCGCACCTAAAATCCGTAAATCCCTTGCATAAACTTAACCTTTTAAGGATAAGTTTAGTCAAAACCCTGGGGGCTGTTATATATATGTAATGTATATGATAGTGCCCAACGGCTCTTTCTATATCCCTTGTCAACACTTTTGATAGTTCATAATAATAAGACGCTCTTTTGCGACAGTTCGATTCCATCATCCGCGCGTGACACTTGCCCTATTTACCGAGTCCTAAAGTAATTAAAGTGTCCTTCAATATTCATCTAAGTTTTATTTCTTTGTTTTTTTAAAAACCGAAATTCGGGAATCCTCATAACAATTTTGTTATATATATGTAATGTATATGATAGTGCCCAACGGCTCTTTCTATATCCCTTGTCAACACTTTTGATAGTTCATAATAATAAGACGCTCTCTTTGCGACAGTTCGATTCCATCATCCGCGCGTGACACTTGCCCTATTTACCGAGTCCTAAAGTAATTAAAGTGTCCTTCAATATTCATCTAAGTTTTATTTCTTTGTTTTTTTAAAAACCGAAATTCGGGAATCCTCATAACAATTTGGTGGCAGCGGTGGGATACCGATGGTGAAGGTATCCCTGGGACGTCTCCTTCTGGACTCGTATTCTAAACTATTTTAAAGCATAAAAGTGTCGAAGTGCCAAAATTAACTCGAACTCAAATAAAATAATAATAATTCAATATTCATATCTATTTTCGGACATCCTAAAATCTGAATAACTTTTCCCGTGGGTATTGTGATTGTGTTCCTGTTTCGTGCCTGATTCCTGAGAGGGAAAGCCTCTTCAACTTCAACAGACCAAAGAAATGGTCATGTTCCAGTACATTTTCTACGTGTTCCTGTAAGTCTTGAAAACATTATATTTCCCAGCGAAAGTGCAACTCATCTCTAACAATTCGAAAACAAGTGCGTGAAAGTGCGTAAACCCAGTGAACTAAACATAAAGGTTTATTTTCTTGTGCGCGTTACTAATTCTAATTTATTTTTTGTTTGCAAACTTTATATTCTAAATGTCTCACTGTTATTGTTAACCATTACTCGGAATTATCACTATCAAGACATTCGATACCGCACTCGCTCTTATCTAAACCTCACATTACAGTTGCCGCCTATTACACCGAACTACATCTTTAGTGGACGCGTTATAAAATTTGTTTAATAAAATGTCTCTTAAACTAGAAAAAAATGAAAATATTCAAATTGGAACTCTATTTAAATTTATAAAAACATTCGATGGCACACGTGAAAAATTGAATTCATTTCTAACTAATTGTGACAACGCAATTGATTTAGCTTCTGATACCCAAAAACCAATATTATTTAAATATATATTATCACAATTAGAAGGCAAAGCCGAAGTAGCTTGCTCCATTAAAGAATTCGACTCTTGGGACCAATTAAATAGTTTCCTTAAGACACAGTTCGGTGAAAGAAAACACTATGCCCATCTTATGACTGAATTACGGGAATGCCAACAACTAAATGAACCGGTTAACCAATTCGCATTACGCCTCGAAACTTGCCTTTCGAAGCTCTTAACAGAAGTAACATTATCCAATAAAAAGAAAAGCGAATTAGTTGGTCGTATAGCGGCTATGGAAGACTTAGCACTCCACACGTTTTTAATTGGCCTTAAGCCCGAAATTTCTAATCTAGTCCGCAGTAGAAACCCATCCACTCTCAACGATGCAATCAATTTTGCCGTCTCAGAGGAGAAGATCCTAAATTCGTATAATAAGCGTAATCCTCAAAGTTCAACATTACATCGTATTGCATTTAAACCACAATATCCTTCTCGTCCTTCAAACCATGATGTCAATTCTAAGCCGCAAATGGCTAAACAATATGACCGAGATAATAAAAATCTATTCTGTAGGTATTGTAAAAATCAAGGTCATACCATTGAAACATGTAGAAAACGCGAGTACAACAATAATCGGTTCAAGGCTAATCCATCTCCCAAATATCAAAAGCAACCTTATCAGGAGAACTATAAACCTGCTCGTGTTAATTGTGTAACCAGTGAAGATGACTATTATAATCCGGAACCACAACCATCCACGAGCACAAATGATACCCAATATGACGAAACCCACGATTTAAACGAATAGTGGGCTCACGGAGGTGCCTCGTGAGGCCCAAAATACGACCTCTCACAAAATCCTTCCATGTCAACGGCACCAATTTACCTAAATCCAAGGACCACACGGGTAACCAGCCCCAAGCAAGTGTCCATTCTACTAAATCCAAGGACCACACGGGTAACCAGCCCCAAGCGAGTGTCCATTCTTCTAAATCCAAGGACCACACGGGTAACCAGCCCCAAGCAAGTGTCCATTCTACTAAATCCAAGGACCACACGGGTAACCAGCCCCAAGCAAGTGTCCATTCTCCTAAATCCAAGGACCACACGGGTAACCAGCCCCAAGCAAGTGTCCATTCTACTAAATCCAAGGACCACACGGGTAACCAGCCCCAAGCAAGTGTCCATTCTCCTAAATCCAAGAATCTCACGGGTAACCAGCCCCAAGTAAAAGCCCAAAACTGCTTTACTGACAATTTCCTGGAAGAAAATAAAATATATGAAATATCGTATAATCGAAATATATCCTTACCTCATGTCTGCATTCAAACATCCGTTTCTGAGAAACCACTTATTTTACTCGTAGACACTGGATCTTCGATCTGCCTTCTCCAAAAGACCTCTATTCAATCATACTCCGACCTGAAACTCAATGAAAACATAATTAAATTAAAAGGCATAGATAGTAAAGAAAATGCTGTACTTACCCTTGGTAATTTCGATATGAACCTTATATTCGGCAAAGAATCTATATCTTACCCATTTCACGTAGTAGAACCAATTGATTTCCCCTACGATGGTATCATAGGAAATAATTTACTTACCCATTATCAGTGTTCTATTGATTACAATCGTCATATTCTTAACCTAGGAATAAATAAAATTAAACTAAATTTCACAGACCCAATTTATCAAATACCACCTCGTTCTGAAATCACTGTAGAATGTTCAGTAAGTAACCCTGAATTAAAAGAAGGTCTCATTCTTGACCAACATATAAGTGATACGTTATTTATTGCGAATTGCTTAGCTAAAGTCAAAAGGAACAATCGAATTAACCTAACAGTTCTTAATACTTCTGAAGACCCTGTCTCTCTAAACTCTAATCTGCAACTTACCTTACACCCGATCAACTATGAAACTTGTCAAGTACATAATACTTACCAAACAGTTCTCGACAGAACTAACGAAGTCCTTAACCTTCTCCGCGTTTCACATCTAAATACAGAAGAAAGCGAAGCCCTCTATGACGTGTGCTCGAATTATTCCGATATATTTCACTTACCTAATGATCCACTTAGCTCAACTGACAGTATTCAACATGAAATCCGCACATCTTCTGATCAGCCCATTAACGTTAAATCTTATCGCTTCCCGGAAATACATAAGCAAGAAGTCAACTCCCAAATAAAGAAAATGATAGGTCAGAATATTATTAAACCTTCCTTATCTCCGTGGTCTTCTCCAATATGGATTGTTCCCAAAAAGATCGACGCTTCTGGTGAAAAGAAGTGGCGTATAGTCATTGACTATAGAAAGTTAAATGACATCACAATTGGTGAAATCTATCCTATTCCTAACATTGTTGAAATATTAGATCAATTAGGTAACTCTAAATACTTCTCTACTCTAGACCTTGCTTCCGGATTTCACCAAATAAAAATGTCTCCACAAGACGCTTGTAAAACCGCGTTCAGTGTTCCCCAAGGACATTTCGAATTCACTCGAATGCCCTTTGGTTTAAAAAACGCGCCAGCGACCTTCCAACGTCTAATGAATAATGTCTTAACAGGCCTTCAAGGCGAAAGATGTTTTGTTTATCTAGACGATATTGTCGTTTATTCACATGATTTAAATAGTCATATTCAAAATTTGACAGCAGTTTTTCAAAAACTTCGTAGTTTTAACTTGAAATTGCAACCAGATAAATGTGAATTCTTAAGAAAAGAAGTCGGCTATCTAGGACACATTATAACAGAAAATGGCCTAAAACCTGATCCAAATAAAGTTAAATCTGTTCAAGAATTCCCAGTTCCAAAGTGTCCGAAAGATATAAAATCATTTTTAGGTCTTATATCTTACTACAGACGTTTTATCCCTGAATTTTCAAAATTATCGAAGCCACTCTCCTCTCTTCTTAAGAAAAATGTATCATTTGTTTGGACAAATGAACAACAGTTAGCTTTTGAAACGCTTAAAGATAAGCTGACTAGCGCTCCAGTCCTTATTTATCCCGATTTCACAAAATCCTTTAACCTTACTTGTGATGCAAGTAACTATGCAATCTCTGCTATCCTGTCTCAAGGGCCAGTTGGCAAAGACCATCCCGTAGCCTATGCGTCTAGAACCTTGAACAAATGCGAAATCAACTATAGCACAACTGAAAAGGAATTATTGGCTATAGTATGGGGCTGCAAAACCTTTAGACCGTACCTGTTTGGTCGTAAATTTATGATCATAACTGACCATCGTCCTTTAAAATGGCTTTTCAACCACACTGACCCGAGCAGTAAATTGCAACGTTGGCGTCTCCAACTTCAAGAATTTGAATACGAAATAGTCTACCGAAAAGGTAAGCTAAATTCAGCAGCTGATGCTCTTTCTCGTTATCCTGTCAACCCTGCATATCCTGCAGATCCTGATACTGAGCTTATAGATTTAGGTCCATTAGACATTAGCCCTTTCAATGCAGAAGTAGGTGACTTCAGTCCTTTAAATATTCCAAGTCCTATGAATTTACCAGATCCTCTAATTCCTGACGAAATCCTGAGTCCCTCTCCAGAAGTTTTAAACGAAAATCCAAACATAGAAAGGGAAAATGAATTACAGCCTTCCGCTAACCAAGTTCCCGGAACGCAGTCTCTGCCTTTAAATTCACCTGATACTTACTCAAAATTCCTGAAAGTTCCTCGGACTGTAACGTATGACACAGTGATTTCCGAGTTCAACGATAGCCTACTAAAAACTCAGAATAACGTCTTAGTAATACCTACATCGCTTGATCTAGACGAATCTATTCCCTACGTCCAAGAAATCTTATCAAATTCGCCAGATTCCGAGTCGTTTATGAATTCAGAGAGAACCCTACATTCCTATAAACCATTATTGGTCGCTGATAAAACCTACTATTTCCTATTTATTAAAGTACACCACTTTGACAATTGTACCTATAGTGATATCTTCGAATCCTTAAAGAATCTACGTAATCACCTAATGTCTCTTAACGAGGCTATTCATAAAATAAGTATTACTGACTTCAAAAATCCATTTGATAAACATACATATATTAAAATTTATAATATGCTAGCTCACCTCTTTCACAATACATCAATTCAAATTCAAGTGTATCGCAATAAAATATATTATCCTAGTCCTTCTGAAGTTCAGAAAATTCTCCGTGAGAATCATGATATTCCTGTCGCTGGGCACCTTGGTGCAAATAGAATGTTTAATAAAATTCGAGAGCAGTATTTTTGGAAGAATATGAGGACGGAAATAGAAGATTATGTAAAAAAGTGTAATTCTTGTCAGACCAACAAAGCTCTTAGGAAAATTAACCGTGCACCCATGCAGATAACTAGCACCTCCACTGCCCCCTTTGAAAGAATGTCTCTTGATATAGTTGGTCCTCTTCCTGAATCCGGCACAGCCAAAATTAAATATATTCTAACACTTCAGGACGACCTAACTAAATATTCAATAGCATATCCAATTCGAAGTACTACCGCCGAAGAAACCAGCGACTGCCTGATTCACTTTATTTCTTTGTTTGGCATACCAAAAACTATCCTTACTGATCAAAGCACAAATTTTACAGCAGAGCTATTTAAAGAAACCTGCAAATTTCTAAAGATTAAACAGCTGTGGTCATCTCCATACCATCCACAGACACAAGGCGCTCTGGAAAGAAGCCATTCCACCTTAAAAGAGTACCTTAAATCTTACATATCTGAAAACCAAGACAATTGGCCAAAATATGTATATACTGCTATGCTCGCCTATAATACATCTATACATTCAACAACAAATTTCACTCCCTACGAGTTGATTTTCGGTCATAAACCAATCCTTCCTAATTCCATATATGAACCTAACACGAATGCCTCGTATCCGGACTATATTAAGATGCTTCAACATCGCCTTAAATGCACGCGTGATAAAGCCGTCGAATTTATAAAGAAGTCGAAAGAGTCTTCCAAAGCCTATTACGATGCCCGCACAAGACCTGTAAGTTACCATGCTGGTGACTATGTGTACCTTAAAAATCACCTCCGTATGCGTAAGGCTCTATCTCCGGTCTGGAAAGGCCCTTATAAAATTATTAAGGTTAATGGTAGAAATAGTGTAACGCTATTAATAAATAGACGACACGTGTCCCATCATTTTGATGAAATAAAATTAGCTCATCGCCGTGACACCGTGTCATAATCACTTTAAGCTTGTTTTAACTTAACGTAATATTTAAGTTTAGTTAGTCTTAGTTTAACTCTTAATTATTCCTTTACAGTTCTCTGTCTTCCGCAAAAGCAATGTTCATCACAAGTTCCACGAATGCTTCCGGCATATATTTTGACCCCATTGGGTCATTAAAAATGATAGACGGTTTCCTTAGCGTACTAATTCCAATAGATATTTCATTTATTCAACCGCATATTAAGAATCTTAACGGTGTGATAGGCACTTCTAAGTTCCTATGTAAGCAGACTGCTCTGTATACCGATATCGAGTGTCTTAATTTGCACCAGCCGTTATCAATAAGATACAACGACATTATTCGAGATTACGATTCTATTTCTCACTTAATTGAATCAAGGTCTAAACGTTCAGCCTGGTTTGGGGGTATTGGCACCCTATTCAAAAATCTATTTGGTACTATGAACGAAGACGACGCAATAAATTATAGTAACGCTATTCAATTAATAGAGAAAGATCAATCTAAATTATCCGAATTAGTCAAACAAAATATATTAGTAACTACTTCAACACTCTCTTCAATAGAAGACTCAGTAAATAAAATTAGTGTCAACGAGCAGAGATTAAATGATGCTATTGATGACATAGCTTTATTCCAAAAGAACTTGACCTTGTTAGCTGATAAATTAATATTAAAAACTAAATTCAATGGAATGTTAAATTTATTAGAAAGTAGTCTCCTAACTTTATCTTTTAAACTAGAAGACACTGTAAACGCTATTATGTTTAGTAAATTAAATATTTTGTATCCTTCTATTATAAGTCCAAAACAGCTATTTACAGAGCTTGTTAATAATTATAGGTTTTTAGCTGATAATCATCAATTTCCTTTAAGTTTAATTTAGAAAATATACACACTTTAATGAATGTTTCAGAAATTGCGAGTTATTATAATAATAACAAAGTTGTATTTGCCTTAAAAATACCTTTAGTAAATTCCAGGAGCTATGATTTATATCATAACATACCTTATCCAGTTTCTGTAACCCATGATACTTATACTATGATCATTCCCTCTACTAAATATCTAGCTATTAACAGAGATAGATCATATTATAGTAAATTAGATAATCTAAGTAGCTGTAAGACAATAAATAACCAGTACTATATATGTGACAACCTAGATACTTACTCGTGTGCCAGGACTCCGATCTGCGAATCGGATATAATCTCAAAAGCATTAAAATCTGTGCCTAGTAATTGTAAGACCCAATTCATTCAAGGCCAACTAGATATTTGGCAAACGTTGTCTAACAATACATGGTTATATGTTATTACAAACCCTTCCAAATTGTCCATAGACTGTAAAGCTTCCAATACTGAAGTTATCATATCAGGCACAGGCATGATAAACTTACCTCCGTATTGTATAGCCTTTTATAAAGACTCAAGGTTAATACCCAAATATTACAAAACAATTAAAGTCCAAACAATTAAAATTAACTTTAATCTAGTAAATGACTCTTGTTGTAATTCAGAAACATTATCGAAACTTAAGCCTCAAATTCCCGTTTTAAATCTTACTAATATTAACCTTGATTCTATAACGTCACGACGAAATTTGGAAACCAGCCGCATTGTCAATAACCTTGACAAATTAATTGAAAAACCACATATTGTTTTATATGGTGAATATTATTCCTATGTAACAATAATTATATCTGTTATTATTGTAATATATATTCTTGTACTATTTTGTAAGTTTATAAAATCGGGCATTTGTCATCGCCTCTTAAATAGACAAGCTTTCAAATGTAATACGGAAAAAGCTGAAGAGCTTACAGAAGTTGCTGCTAGTTCTTCCGACATTTCCGCACCTAAAATCCGTAAATCCCTTGCATAAACTTAACCTTTTAAGGATAAGTTTAGTCAAAACCCTGGGGGCTGTTATATATATGTAATGTATATGATAGTGCCCAACGGCTCTTTCTATATCCCTTGTCAACACTTTTGATAGTTCATAATAATAAGACGCTCTTTTGCGACAGTTCGATTCCATCATCCGCGCGTGACACTTGCCCTATTTACCGAGTCCTAAAGTAATTAAAGTGTCCTTCAATATTCATCTAAGTTTTATTTCTTTGTTTTTTTTAAAAACCGAAATTCGGGAATCCTCATAACAATTTGGTGGCAGCGGTGGGATACCGATGGTGAAGGTATCCCTGGGACGTCTCCTTCTGGACTCGTATTCTAAACTATTTTAAAGCATAAAAGTGTCGAAGTGCCAAAATTAACTCGAACTCAAATAAAATAATAATAATTCAATATTCATATCTATTTTCGGACATCCTAAAATCTGAATAACTTTTCCCGTGGGTATTGTGATTGTGTTCCTGTTTCGTGCCTGATTCCTGAGAGGGAAAGCCTCTTCAACTTCAACAGACCAAAGAAATGGTCATGTTCCAGTACATTTTCTACGTGTTCCTGTAAGTCTTGAAAACATTATATTTCCCAGCGAAAGTGCAACTCATCTCTAACAATTCGAAAACAAGTGCGTGAAAGTGCGTAAACCCAGTGAACTAAACATAAAGGTTTATTTTCTTGTGCGCGTTACTAATTCTAATTTATTTTTTGTTTGCAAACTTTATATTCTAAATGTCTCACTGTTATTGTTAACCATTACTCGGAATTATCACTATCAAGACATTCGATACCGCACTCGCTCTTATCTAAACCTCACATTACAGTTGCCGCCTATTACACCGAACTACATCTTTAGTGGACGCGTTATAAAATTTGTTTAATAAAATGTCTCTTAAACTAGAAAAAAATGAAAATATTCAAATTGGAACTCTATTTAAATTTATAAAAACATTCGATGGCACACGTGAAAAATTGAATTCATTTCTAACTAATTGTGACAACGCAATTGATTTAGCTTCTGATACCCAAAAACCAATATTATTTAAATATATATTATCACAATTAGAAGGCAAAGCCGAAGTAGCTTGCTCCATTAAAGAATTCGACTCTTGGGACCAATTAAATAGTTTCCTTAAGACACAGTTCGGTGAAAGAAAACACTATGCCCATCTTATGACTGAATTACGGGAATGCCAACAACTAAATGAACCGGTTAACCAATTCGCATTACGCCTCGAAACTTGCCTTTCGAAGCTCTTAACAGAAGTAACATTATCCAATAAAAAGAAAAGCGAATTAGTTGGTCGTATAGCGGCTATGGAAGACTTAGCACTCCACACGTTTTTAATTGGCCTTAAGCCCGAAATTTCTAATCTAGTCCGCAGTAGAAACCCATCCACTCTCAACGATGCAATCAATTTTGCCGTCTCAGAGGAGAAGATCCTAAATTCGTATAATAAGCGTAATCCTCAAAGTTCAACATTACATCGTATTGCATTTAAACCACAATATCCTTCTCGTCCTTCAAACCATGATGTCAATTCTAAGCCGCAAATGGCTAAACAATATGACCGAGATAATAAAAATCTATTCTGTAGGTATTGTAAAAATCAAGGTCATACCATTGAAACATGTAGAAAACGCGAGTACAACAATAATCGGTTCAAGGCTAATCCATCTCCCAAATATCAAAAGCAACCTTATCAGGAGAACTATAAACCTGCTCGTGTTAATTGTGTAACCAGTGAAGATGACTATTATAATCCGGAACCACAACCATCCACGAGCACAAATGATACCCAATATGACGAAACCCACGATTTAAACGAATAGTGGGCTCACGGAGGTGCCTCGTGAGGCCCAAAATACGACCTCTCACAAAATCCTTCCATGTCAACGGCACCAATTTACCTAAATCCAAGGACCACACGGGTAACCAGCCCCAAGCAAGTGTCCATTCTACTAAATCCAAGGACCACACGGGTAACCAGCCCCAAGCGAGTGTCCATTCTTCTAAATCCAAGGACCACACGGGTAACCAGCCCCAAGCAAGTGTCCATTCTACTAAATCCAAGGACCACACGGGTAACCAGCCCCAAGCAAGTGTCCATTCTCCTAAATCCAAGGACCACACGGGTAACCAGCCCCAAGCAAGTGTCCATTCTACTAAATCCAAGGACCACACGGGTAACCAGCCCCAAGCAAGTGTCCATTCTCCTAAATCCAAGAATCTCACGGGTAACCAGCCCCAAGTAAAAGCCCAAAACTGCTTTACTGACAATTTCCTGGAAGAAAATAAAATATATGAAATATCGTATAATCGAAATATATCCTTACCTCATGTCTGCATTCAAACATCCGTTTCTGAGAAACCACTTATTTTACTCGTAGACACTGGATCTTCGATCTGCCTTCTCCAAAAGACCTCTATTCAATCATACTCCGACCTGAAACTCAATGAAAACATAATTAAATTAAAAGGCATAGATAGTAAAGAAAATGCTGTACTTACCCTTGGTAATTTCGATATGAACCTTATATTCGGCAAAGAATCTATATCTTACCCATTTCACGTAGTAGAACCAATTGATTTCCCCTACGATGGTATCATAGGAAATAATTTACTTACCCATTATCAGTGTTCTATTGATTACAATCGTCATATTCTTAACCTAGGAATAAATAAAATTAAACTAAATTTCACAGACCCAATTTATCAAATACCACCTCGTTCTGAAATCACTGTAGAATGTTCAGTAAGTAACCCTGAATTAAAAGAAGGTCTCATTCTTGACCAACATATAAGTGATACGTTATTTATTGCGAATTGCTTAGCTAAAGTCAAAAGGAACAATCGAATTAACCTAACAGTTCTTAATACTTCTGAAGACCCTGTCTCTCTAAACTCTAATCTGCAACTTACCTTACACCCGATCAACTATGAAACTTGTCAAGTACATAATACTTACCAAACAGTTCTCGACAGAACTAACGAAGTCCTTAACCTTCTCCGCGTTTCACATCTAAATACAGAAGAAAGCGAAGCCCTCTATGACGTGTGCTCGAATTATTCCGATATATTTCACTTACCTAATGATCCACTTAGCTCAACTGACAGTATTCAACATGAAATCCGCACATCTTCTGATCAGCCCATTAACGTTAAATCTTATCGCTTCCCGGAAATACATAAGCAAGAAGTCAACTCCCAAATAAAGAAAATGATAGGTCAGAATATTATTAAACCTTCCTTATCTCCGTGGTCTTCTCCAATATGGATTGTTCCCAAAAAGATCGACGCTTCTGGTGAAAAGAAGTGGCGTATAGTCATTGACTATAGAAAGTTAAATGACATCACAATTGGTGAAATCTATCCTATTCCTAACATTGTTGAAATATTAGATCAATTAGGTAACTCTAAATACTTCTCTACTCTAGACCTTGCTTCCGGATTTCACCAAATAAAAATGTCTCCACAAGACGCTTGTAAAACCGCGTTCAGTGTTCCCCAAGGACATTTCGAATTCACTCGAATGCCCTTTGGTTTAAAAAACGCGCCAGCGACCTTCCAACGTCTAATGAATAATGTCTTAACAGGCCTTCAAGGCGAAAGATGTTTTGTTTATCTAGACGATATTGTCGTTTATTCACATGATTTAAATAGTCATATTCAAAATTTGACAGCAGTTTTTCAAAAACTTCGTAGTTTTAACTTGAAATTGCAACCAGATAAATGTGAATTCTTAAGAAAAGAAGTCGGCTATCTAGGACACATTATAACAGAAAATGGCCTAAAACCTGATCCAAATAAAGTTAAATCTGTTCAAGAATTCCCAGTTCCAAAGTGTCCGAAAGATATAAAATCATTTTTAGGTCTTATATCTTACTACAGACGTTTTATCCCTGAATTTTCAAAATTATCGAAGCCACTCTCCTCTCTTCTTAAGAAAAATGTATCATTTGTTTGGACAAATGAACAACAGTTAGCTTTTGAAACGCTTAAAGATAAGCTGACTAGCGCTCCAGTCCTTATTTATCCCGATTTCACAAAATCCTTTAACCTTACTTGTGATGCAAGTAACTATGCAATCTCTGCTATCCTGTCTCAAGGGCCAGTTGGCAAAGACCATCCCGTAGCCTATGCGTCTAGAACCTTGAACAAATGCGAAATCAACTATAGCACAACTGAAAAGGAATTATTGGCTATAGTATGGGGCTGCAAAACCTTTAGACCGTACCTGTTTGGTCGTAAATTTATGATCATAACTGACCATCGTCCTTTAAAATGGCTTTTCAACCACACTGACCCGAGCAGTAAATTGCAACGTTGGCGTCTCCAACTTCAAGAATTTGAATACGAAATAGTCTACCGAAAAGGTAAGCTAAATTCAGCAGCTGATGCTCTTTCTCGTTATCCTGTCAACCCTGCATATCCTGCAGATCCTGATACTGAGCTTATAGATTTAGGTCCATTAGACATTAGCCCTTTCAATGCAGAAGTAGGTGACTTCAGTCCTTTAAATATTCCAAGTCCTATGAATTTACCAGATCCTCTAATTCCTGACGAAATCCTGAGTCCCTCTCCAGAAGTTTTAAACGAAAATCCAAACATAGAAAGGGAAAATGAATTACAGCCTTCCGCTAACCAAGTTCCCGGAACGCAGTCTCTGCCTTTAAATTCACCTGATACTTACTCAAAATTCCTGAAAGTTCCTCGGACTGTAACGTATGACACAGTGATTTCCGAGTTCAACGATAGCCTACTAAAAACTCAGAATAACGTCTTAGTAATACCTACATCGCTTGATCTAGACGAATCTATTCCCTACGTCCAAGAAATCTTATCAAATTCGCCAGATTCCGAGTCGTTTATGAATTCAGAGAGAACCCTACATTCCTATAAACCATTATTGGTCGCTGATAAAACCTACTATTTCCTATTTATTAAAGTACACCACTTTGACAATTGTACCTATAGTGATATCTTCGAATCCTTAAAGAATCTACGTAATCACCTAATGTCTCTTAACGAGGCTATTCATAAAATAAGTATTACTGACTTCAAAAATCCATTTGATAAACATACATATATTAAAATTTATAATATGCTAGCTCACCTCTTTCACAATACATCAATTCAAATTCAAGTGTATCGCAATAAAATATATTATCCTAGTCCTTCTGAAGTTCAGAAAATTCTCCGTGAGAATCATGATATTCCTGTCGCTGGGCACCTTGGTGCAAATAGAATGTTTAATAAAATTCGAGAGCAGTATTTTTGGAAGAATATGAGGACGGAAATAGAAGATTATGTAAAAAAGTGTAATTCTTGTCAGACCAACAAAGCTCTTAGGAAAATTAACCGTGCACCCATGCAGATAACTAGCACCTCCACTGCCCCCTTTGAAAGAATGTCTCTTGATATAGTTGGTCCTCTTCCTGAATCCGGCACAGCCAAAATTAAATATATTCTAACACTTCAGGACGACCTAACTAAATATTCAATAGCATATCCAATTCGAAGTACTACCGCCGAAGAAACCAGCGACTGCCTGATTCACTTTATTTCTTTGTTTGGCATACCAAAAACTATCCTTACTGATCAAAGCACAAATTTTACAGCAGAGCTATTTAAAGAAACCTGCAAATTTCTAAAGATTAAACAGCTGTGGTCATCTCCATACCATCCACAGACACAAGGCGCTCTGGAAAGAAGCCATTCCACCTTAAAAGAGTACCTTAAATCTTACATATCTGAAAACCAAGACAATTGGCCAAAATATGTATATACTGCTATGCTCGCCTATAATACATCTATACATTCAACAACAAATTTCACTCCCTACGAGTTGATTTTCGGTCATAAACCAATCCTTCCTAATTCCATATATGAACCTAACACGAATGCCTCGTATCCGGACTATATTAAGATGCTTCAACATCGCCTTAAATGCACGCGTGATAAAGCCGTCGAATTTATAAAGAAGTCGAAAGAGTCTTCCAAAGCCTATTACGATGCCCGCACAAGACCTGTAAGTTACCATGCTGGTGACTATGTGTACCTTAAAAATCACCTCCGTATGCGTAAGGCTCTATCTCCGGTCTGGAAAGGCCCTTATAAAATTATTAAGGTTAATGGTAGAAATAGTGTAACGCTATTAATAAATAGACGACACGTGTCCCATCATTTTGATGAAATAAAATTAGCTCATCGCCGTGACACCGTGTCATAATCACTTTAAGCTTGTTTTAACTTAACGTAATATTTAAGTTTAGTTAGTCTTAGTTTAACTCTTAATTATTCCTTTACAGTTCTCTGTCTTCCGCAAAAGCAATGTTCATCACAAGTTCCACGAATGCTTCCGGCATATATTTTGACCCCATTGGGTCATTAAAAATGATAGACGGTTTCCTTAGCGTACTAATTCCAATAGATATTTCATTTATTCAACCGCATATTAAGAATCTTAACGGTGTGATAGGCACTTCTAAGTTCCTATGTAAGCAGACTGCTCTGTATACCGATATCGAGTGTCTTAATTTGCACCAGCCGTTATCAATAAGATACAACGACATTATTCGAGATTACGATTCTATTTCTCACTTAATTGAATCAAGGTCTAAACGTTCAGCCTGGTTTGGGGGTATTGGCACCCTATTCAAAAATCTATTTGGTACTATGAACGAAGACGACGCAATAAATTATAGTAACGCTATTCAATTAATAGAGAAAGATCAATCTAAATTATCCGAATTAGTCAAACAAAATATATTAGTAACTACTTCAACACTCTCTTCAATAGAAGACTCAGTAAATAAAATTAGTGTCAACGAGCAGAGATTAAATGATGCTATTGATGACATAGCTTTATTCCAAAAGAACTTGACCTTGTTAGCTGATAAATTAATATTAAAAACTAAATTCAATGGAATGTTAAATTTATTAGAAAGTAGTCTCCTAACTTTATCTTTTAAACTAGAAGACACTGTAAACGCTATTATGTTTAGTAAATTAAATATTTTGTATCCTTCTATTATAAGTCCAAAACAGCTATTTACAGAGCTTGTTAATAATTATAGGTTTTTAGCTGATAATCATCAATTTCCTTTAAGTTTAATTTAGAAAATATACACACTTTAATGAATGTTTCAGAAATTGCGAGTTATTATAATAATAACAAAGTTGTATTTGCCTTAAAAATACCTTTAGTAAATTCCAGGAGCTATGATTTATATCATAACATACCTTATCCAGTTTCTGTAACCCATGATACTTATACTATGATCATTCCCTCTACTAAATATCTAGCTATTAACAGAGATAGATCATATTATAGTAAATTAGATAATCTAAGTAGCTGTAAGACAATAAATAACCAGTACTATATATGTGACAACCTAGATACTTACTCGTGTGCCAGGACTCCGATCTGCGAATCGGATATAATCTCAAAAGCATTAAAATCTGTGCCTAGTAATTGTAAGACCCAATTCATTCAAGGCCAACTAGATATTTGGCAAACGTTGTCTAACAATACATGGTTATATGTTATTACAAACCCTTCCAAATTGTCCATAGACTGTAAAGCTTCCAATACTGAAGTTATCATATCAGGCACAGGCATGATAAACTTACCTCCGTATTGTATAGCCTTTTATAAAGACTCAAGGTTAATACCCAAATATTACAAAACAATTAAAGTCCAAACAATTAAAATTAACTTTAATCTAGTAAATGACTCTTGTTGTAATTCAGAAACATTATCGAAACTTAAGCCTCAAATTCCCGTTTTAAATCTTACTAATATTAACCTTGATTCTATAACGTCACGACGAAATTTGGAAACCAGCCGCATTGTCAATAACCTTGACAAATTAATTGAAAAACCACATATTGTTTTATATGGTGAATATTATTCCTATGTAACAATAATTATATCTGTTATTATTGTAATATATATTCTTGTACTATTTTGTAAGTTTATAAAATCGGGCATTTGTCATCGCCTCTTAAATAGACAAGCTTTCAAATGTAATACGGAAAAAGCTGAAGAGCTTACAGAAGTTGCTGCTAGTTCTTCCGACATTTCCGCACCTAAAATCCGTAAATCCCTTGCATAAACTTAACCTTTTAAGGATAAGTTTAGTCAAAACCCTGGGGGCTGTTATATATATGTAATGTATATGATAGTGCCCAACGGCTCTTTCTATATCCCTTGTCAACACTTTTGATAGTTCATAATAATAAGACGCTGAAGGATCGCTGATGTCAGTGATTTCCAAACTCTTTTATTTTTTTATCTCATTGTTAATTTATATACGGACGTGACTTTTCTGACATAACCGCAGGATTGCAATCATCATCGATATCAATTCATTGTAGTATTGAGTAACTTTGAGATCGATTTGAAAGATAAAGGAGGCATTTTTTATCTTGTGAGTTTGGCTACATCTTTTTGGCTTTTGACACGTAGTTTTTGATTTGATGATGTTTTAGTAATTGTTATCGATATCAAAGAAGCTTTGTTTTATCAGACGTGCTTATGATAAATGTATTGCATGCTAAGATGACAATAACTGATATTGAAAATTAATGATAAGGATTTAAAAGTTTTGTAAGCTATTTAACATGTTTTATCACTAAAGTGAATAATTGTTTACATTCAATTGGTAAATTTCTTTGTATTTATTTAAATTTCATTAAAATATATCGCACAACAAATAATCAAATCATTAATTCTAGTGTTCTTCATATTTAGATATTTCATAATCTTCATTTGGTTTGAGAACTCTACATAAACGATAATTAAGCTTTATGTTCTCATTGTCACCCAAAATAAATGTTACCCAAAAGTAAATCTTTTTCTTTTGAAATTAAGTGCAAAGATTCACAATTAACCTCTTTTTACGTAAATAAATGGCAGGGTCAAGCAATGTTCTACTTTCCGATAACCTCTTAAAGTTCAGGTTTACTTGAGCAATGACAGATAATGTATGGTTGTTATGACCTACTTATGCCATGAAACAAATATGGATTGAAGCCACAATTATAACTGTCACAGGTCTTATCATTATTCATATTTTTCAATGTGTATAAACGCCTCAGTTTGTCATACAGAGACAGAGACACCCAGACTCGGAAAAAGCATTCGTGAATCACACAAATACTTGCCCCACTCGGGAATCAAACCTGCGTCACTTCGCTAGCAGTATATCTGAAAAACTGTTTCAAAGCATATAAAATTGTTTAAACGCCTTTCCGGAAAAAAAAAAATGTTGTTCAGTCCACTGTTCATCTTATGCTAAGAGGTTTTGTTTATCATGACCGCAAACGAAACGTAAAAAAGAATTATACTGCCAATATTTCGCAGTCTATGGGCTCCAAAAGGGGTCTTCATATAATTCGCTAATTTAATCAGTTATGTTTTTTACACTAATTCGTATTGCATCTACTTGCCACTTCCAGAAACCTACTTTTTTATCAAATGAGGTTAGTTTTTAAGAGGGGCGTAACAAAACTGTCCACTAATAATATTATTTATATCGTATACTAAATATATATTTTTTATATAATATATTTAATCAATCAAGTTAAGTAAATATAACGTAAAACAGGTAAAAGTTTCCTAATGACAGCAATTTTGTCGTGATGTTTATGTGTGATAAAATAAGTAGGTACGTGGCAGGTAATGGATTGAATGTTTAATGACAGAAATTAAATGAACGTGTTACAATGAACTTCAATTTATCTGTCACTTTGATCTAAGTAAATGTGTCGATAATTTATTATGTCTTTATACATACGTTTGTACTATGTTAAGACTAGTTTTACGAAGAACAAACAGTTTACATTATTTTTAGGGTCTTGCCCTGAGGGCAAAAATGAAACCCTATTGCTGAGGCACCGCTGTCTGTGGGATTGTCCCACACTGTCACGAGACTGTATCTCATACATAGTTTAGACTGGTCTTTTGGTCTAGTAGTTAGTGACCCTGACTGCTATACCGGATTTCGTAGGGTTCGATTCCCGCCCAGGTAAAATACTTGTGTGTTGAATTTATCTATATTATGTATGTATTTAGAAATATATGACTTATCAGACGTCTAGTACACATAAGGCAAGTTTTGCTTAGTTTGAGACTAGATGGCGATCCTTAAATTAGGACATTCAACAACCTACAAGTAGTACAAGTCCTTTAGTATCATCAAAAGTTAAACTTTCTTTTGTATCAGTATTAACTTTTTTATTACCGCAAAAATATTTTCAAATGTTTATTTAAAGAGTTTCAATCGTTCCTCAGACACACAAGTTTCATTATCTTTATCGATTAGTTTATTTTCGGTTTACACTCGTGCATGCTTTTTACGTCTGGCTTAGACAGTATTATTCACGTTATTTATGGCTATCAATATGTAGTTTTACTATTTTATTACGTAACAGACAAACGGAATTCAGTATTGATTCGATATAACATCGCATTTGATAAATGTTGTTAAATGATTCTGTGTTTGTGTTTGAATATTCATGTTTTTATTGTTTTCTTTAAGCAGAATCTGTATATAATTAATGTCAATATTGAAACAGTATAGACTATGTAGAGACGGCAGACTTAGTTGCGGTTTTCAAATATTATAAAATACTAGCTTTTCGCCCGGGGATTCGCCCGGGGATTCGCCCGCGTCGAGGTCGTTATATCGCGTTTCCAAGAGAACTGTTCAAAAATCCGGGATTAAAACTATTCTATGTTCTTTCTTAAGGTCAACTCTATCTCTGTACTAAATTTCATTAAAATCAGTTCATGGTTTAGACGTCAAAGCGTAACAAACAGACAGACAGACAGACAGATAGATAGACAGACAACAGAGTTACTTTCGCATTTATAATATTAGTAGGGAAGTAGGGATTCAATTACTAAAACAAAGTCAAAATCTTTCAAGTCATGGGTTATGTCATATTAAATATCATTATCGATGTTATCACAAAAATCAAAGTCTTACTGTGTTGTACAGTTTCTTCTGTCTATTACGTCCTCCATAACATTATTTTTCATAGTAAATAGATCGTCTGCTTGTCAAAATGATACAAAATGAGGTCAAATGTGGTCGGTTTGAAATTGCGAGTGATATCGATAGCGCCACATTACGCCTCTATGTTTGTATTGTGTATGCCTTTTATCTAAAAAGTAGGTCGACGTCGCATTGCTGTCCATCTGGCCAGTTATTATCAATGTTTAGTCCTGTTCCATTTTAATATGATGATCATTTGTCTAAAGTATTTTTTTAGGAGGTATTGTTTAAAAAGGTTTTAATATTTATAAAAAAAACATAGTAAGTTTCGCAGCTTGTTTAGTAATATGTATATTCAGTATACTCTGTTAAAGACCGAGGGGATGCAAGACACGATATTATCACATAATGGTATACAATGTTTAATAACTATCTTGAATTATATTTAAAAAGGTCTCTTTTTATAAAACAACACCTTGGTAGGCAGCTGTTAAAGCTGTTTACTGGCTCGAAATACATTTCCTTTTTTATTATTTTTTGTTGCGTCGTGATGTAGGACCAGGCATTTATCTTAACAGTCGATATGTCAACATACTATACGTATCTATTGCAAAAAAAATAATGATATGAGAAATGATAGATGAAATTAACAAATGATGTTAGTTGTTACTAAACATTGGACTTGCCTGTGTAGTGAAAATAAAGTGTATGTCTATTTAAATTCTGATTTCTATTTATCCTACACCTTAGCTAAGTATATTAAATACAGTATTGTGGTCGATACCCACTAGAAGGTAGGAACCTTCACTTGAAGGTGAACTAACTGCTAATATTGAAGGCTTTAAACTTAACAAGGACTATGTGAACTGCACAACTATTAAAAACAAGTTAAAATACATTTGCAAGCTATTCCTTGCAATTTCAATATGTTAATACGCGGTTATTAGACTGTAAAAAGGCCGTACTTTCTTGTGTATCCTTGGCAGATAGACTTAGGTAATAGTAATAATCTTGCATATAATTACGGTAATACTACGGTAGAAGTAGAATAATCCCGGTTTCAGCTTTAAGTTTTTCGTCGTTTAGCAATATTGTCAGTTCTAAATTATATTTAGGTCATAATTTATGTATTCCATTTGAATAAAAAATAAACCTGATTCCATCTGACGTTTGTGCCATTAGGTCTTTATGAGAAAGCAGAATCAAGAGTTTTTTTTATGTAAAGAAGAAAACAAGAGCTTTATAAATGTCATAAACTATGGAAAAAAACCTATAAACTTTACGACCGCATTTACTCAAGTGGTGACACCTTTCCAAATGGTTTGTATGTTGTAGAACATAGATTCGAATTGACGCAAGACGAAAATCTATATAACATTAGCGATATTGCACTATAATGATGTTTTGCCTTATATCTCGCACCTTGCTTCATACAAAAACGACAGGATTCTGCGATTCTGTGTAGCAACTGTTGCAGTCATTTATTTTTCATTACAGGTAATATAAAGTAGGTCACCAGAATGTAATGTAAACTTTTTTCGATAAATGGAGTGTCACAACTTAGCGATTTCTTCACGAAGGTTTAAACTAAATAATGAAATAAGTTTAAAAATAGTCTGTAAAGTGATAGGTTTTTAAAAAGTAATTGGCACGAAGGCCGATAACGGTGACCAAAGTTAACCCATGTACAATAACTTGAAAATGTACTTTGACTTTTTAAATTTGTTTTTCGTAAGTCATTTTAATCTATCACTACAACGCACTTGTATTTTTCAAGAGACTTAAATTAAGGCTGACTCAAAACTAATTTACGTTTCAGCAGGCCAAAAAAAGCATTAAAATTTCTGTTGTTGTGACATTTTAAATAGTTTCTTCGAAATGGTAATTGGATTCAGATTTAAAGCTGTAATTACAATTTAAAGTCAAGTTGAGCTAGTTGGAAATTCCCCATAAACGATTCCATGTCATGTCACTATTCCAACCAGTCTTGTGTGGTGGTAGTACTTTCAGGGTGAATGACATTCGGATGACGTATGAACTTCGGTCTCCATATTTATAAAACCTTTTTTGGGACGTTTTTGTGCTCTATAAGTAAATAATATTATGTTAAAAGGACAAGGACATTCTTTCTTTCTGTTTTTGAATTAATTATCATTTTTCTCAGTATTCCAGTGGACCATAAAAAGACAACATGATATTTTATATTTATTCCATTGTGCCTTCCCAAACCGCTCAACGATGCTTTCTCCTGGGCCAAGTGGAAGATACAAATAGACAAAATTTAGCTGTTCATCGTGGTTTCAAAAATAAAAAAAATCTTAGTTGCCTAGGTCTTATCTTAATCTATTTCCAACGCCTGTGATACATATGATAACCACCAACGTAAACCTTTTCTACCTACACTTATACGAGTCGAGCAAATAAATTTAATATCAAACGAAGCCCTATATCACACGAGTACCGTAACCAATACATGCGCGAGTGCAGGACACTTCCTCAATTTATTATGCATTAGTTTTTACCACACTTAAGTGTGAAGAGTACACTGTCACCGCATACATGTATACAAAGTGCATTATTATGAACTGACTAACTTGTAAGCATGTGTGGATGTGGAGGGCTTTATTGAGTTTATTGATTTGAGATACTACATTAAAGAAGCAAATATTTTTTAGAGAAAATTGGTGAAATGTTAAAAAAGAAAAACTGGTGGATACAGAATATAGAATTTAAAAATGACATTACAATAATTCTCATTTTTATTGTTTTTTTAAAGCAATTTCACAATAAAATGTATCAGTTAAAGTAGGTTGTCATAACTTATAAAGTATGGAAAATAAATTAAAAGTGATGGACTTGACCGTTAACCTCGTACTGACTCAGATTAATTGTTTTACGTAAATAACGCAGAATCGAGTACAGAGGTCCTTTCCACTAAGTTCGCTGTTACACTTACCCAACCGCACCCCTGAACTCATTTAAAATGATTAAAAAAATGTTTTTATTTTATTTTTTTACTAATTCCTTTGTTAAACATCCTGCTTGCCAAGGCTGTGTATTCAAACAGCGTAACGGTTAACTTTTTTTAAAAGGAAAAAAAGATGCGGAAATTAATGGAATGTCAATTATCGACAAAGCGCTGCTAGACACGATCATTTTACTTCTTATTTGTTTATGTCTCGTTATGTACCTCTTTCTCAATAAAAATGTATATTGTGATCAGCGTCCAGTCTTTGCCGATTCAACTGAATACTGTATTTCACAAGGAATTATCTCTGTGGAAGATTTTAATGGGATATTGCAGTATCATCGGAAAGATTTTATGCCACTCAAAGTTATTAAGGATTTACATAATAATTGTGTAAGATGACCGACCGTGAATTGGCTTTTGTGTAACGTGTCTGCACGTGCCTTTACAGGTTTTTTATTGATTTATTATGTACGACATGGATGTCGTACATAAAGAACTAAATATATGTATTTTTAGTCTATGTAGACTGGGAAATGCTGAAGAAGTATACGGATATTTCGGGAAACGAATATAAGGTTACAATTAAATTGCTGTAGGTGCGTATGAAATTAATTTAACTTTACGAACTTTACGGACGAAATTTAAACAATTTGAACTAAAATCTTTAAGAAAAGTGCCATAAGTATTAACTGTTGTTATTGGTCTGTGACTTCAAAGCAGTTTTGGTGAGAGTTACCGTATACAAGTGTGGAATTCCTTGTTTATGCTAAAATTTTCGTCCTCTGAAGGACAAACGATCTGTTATAGATGTATTGTATTAATATAAAACGGAATAAAAACAATTTGTTATTGTTTCTGTTATTGATATAGGTAATGAAGGCCATTTTATCATTCTCATTTGCAATAACATAAAACTATAATGACATGTATTAGCAGGT